>NW_011889148.1:765267-795083 GCF_000151845.1 Pteropus vampyrus
TTTTTTTTTCAGTTGCTCTAAGCAAACATTTTTAAATGAAATACATTTTTTCCCTGAGGTTATTTTTGGGGTAAAATATACAAAAGATGGATCATTTAAGCCATTTCTGATCACAGTGCAGTGGCATTAAGTACATTCACATGGTTGCACAGCCATCAGCACCGGCATCCCCAGAACACTGTCATCTTCCCGAACAGACCTGTGCCCATTAAACACTAACTCCCGTCCCCTCCTCCCAGCTTTTGACTGCTCTAGGCTCTGCATGTAAGCGGAATCACACAATGGTCTTTTTGTGGCTGCATTATTTCACTCAGCATGTCTTTAAGGTTCATCCATGTTGTAGCGCGTGTAGCAATTTCCTTCCTTTTAAAGGCTGAATAGCAGTCCATTGTTTGTACATAACACTGTGAAATAGTAGAAAACATAGATATCTATAGATATCTATGTACCTATAGATATATATAGGTACATAGATAGGCATAGATATCTCTGCCCCCAGTTCCTGGCACAGACCTTCTAAAACCCCTGTCTCTCAGTGCTACGAGCACCAAGAGCATCTTTTGTTCTAATAGTTGGTCTTTGACCAGAGCTCCTAAATCCCTTGGAATTTCCTGGGTGATAGCAGTGACTTTTGTCCAAATGTGGTGACTTTTGGTGGGCTCCTGGGTAACTTCGGGATGGGGACTGATCACCGGAAAGATTAGGGCACGATTAGAAGCTTGGAACTTTCAGCCCCACCCCTCAACCTCCGGGGTGCAGACTGAGTTAATCAGCGATCCTGCCTGCGTGAAGAAGCCTCCACGCAAACCCGCGGAGCCCGGGATTCAGAGAGCTTCTGGGCTTGTGAACACACTGCATACAGAGAGGGTGGTGCACCCCGACTCCACTGGGAAAGGAGCTCGTGTGCTTGGGACCCTCCCAGACCCCACCTTCATCTCACTGTTCACGCACAGTCTTTATTATGTCCTTTATAATAAACTGGTCAATGTATAATAAACTGGTCAATTTGCAAATGGCTCACAGAGCCCGAGTTCTGTGAGCCATTTGCAAATTACAAACCCAAGTAGGGGGTCATGAGAACTCTGATTTACAGCCAGTTTGAAGTACAAGTGACAATTTGGGACTTGAGAGTAGAATCTGAAGCGAGGGAGAGGCAGTCTCATGGGACTGAGCCCCTGTGGGATCTGACACCTTCTCCATATAGTTAGTGTCAGAATTGAGTTAAATGGTAGGACACCCAGCTGGTGTCAGAGAATTGCTCGATGTGCGGAAAACCCACACAGAAGTGAAGCATGGTAGTAGTGTAAGAGAAGAGGAGAATCCCAGGAGAGTTTTCCTTATACAGTCACATTTTGTGTAGCCATTCATCCAGTGATGGACATTTGAGTTGTTTCCATTTTTTGGCTCTTGTGAATAATGCTGCTGTGAACACTGGTGTGTACGAATATCTGTTCGAGTGCCCGCCTCCAATTCTTTTGTATATGTACTCAGAAGTGGAATTGTGGGATCAAATGGCAATTGTTTGATTATGTGAGGAACTGTCATGCTCTTTTCCACATGACTGCACCATTTAACCTTCCCACCAGCAACGCACAAGGTTTCCAATTACTCCACATCCATGCCAACACTTGTTTTCTGTGTTTTGTTTTGCTTTTTGTAATAGACATCTTAATAGGTATGAATTATATCTCATCATGGTTTTGATTTACATTCCTCTAATGATTACAGATCTGAGCATCTTTTCATGTGCTTATTAACCATTTGTGTATCGTCTATGAGAAATGTCTAGAGTCCTTTGCCCATGTTACGAATTGAGCTGGTATTTTTGTATTTCTGTACTTGAATTTTATGAGTTCTTTATATATTCTAGATATTAATCCTGTATCAGATATGTAACTTGTATTTTCTCCCATTCTGTCGGTTGCCTTTTTATTCTATTAATAGTGTCCTTTAATGAACAAGATTTTTTTTGGTGAAGCCCAATTTGCCCAATTTTTCTTTTGTTGCCTATACTTATGGTATCATATCCAAGAAATCATTGACAAACTCAATGTCATACAGCTTTTCCTCTGTGTTTTCTCCTGAGTTTTATTATCTCTTACCTTTAAGTCTCTGATTTATTTTAATTTTTGTATTACGGTATAAGCGTCCAACTTCATTCTTTATATGTAGATATCCAGTTTTCCAACCATTATTGAACCATTATTGAAAAATCCTTTCCCCATTGAATGGTCTTGGTACCCTTGTCAAAAATCATTTGACCATATAGGCAAAAGTTTATTTCTGGCCTTTCTACTCTATTCTATTGCTCTTTATATGTCTGTCTTTATTCCAGTACCATACTGTTGTGATTACTGTATCTTTGTAGTAAATTTGGAAATCAGGATGTGTGAGATCTCCAACTTTGTTCTTTTTTCAAGACTGTTTTGATTATTCAAGGTCTCTTGAGATTCTAATAAATTTTAGGATGCATTTTTCTATTTGTGCAAAGTACATTAGGATTTTGATAAGGATGGCACTGAATCCATAGATTTCTTTAGGTAGCACTGATGTTAACAATATTAAGTCCTCCAATCCATGAACACAGGATGTCTGTCTTTCCATTTATTTATATATTCTTTAATTTCAACGATTTTTTTTTTAGTTTTAGTGTATTAGTCTTTCATCTCTTTGGTTAAATTATCTCAGAAGTATTTTATTCTTTTTGATGCTATTGTAAATAAAACTTTTCTTAATTTCCTTTTAAGATTGTTCATTGCTAGTATATGAAAACGGAACTGGTTTTTGTGTGTTGATTTTATATCCTGCTACTTTGCTGTATTTATTCATTCTAACAGAGTTGGAATAAATTCCATTTGGTCATGATGTATAATCCTTTTAATATGCTGCTGAATTCTATTTGCTAGTATTTTGTTGAGGATTTTTGCATTAATATTCATAAGCGGCATCATCTGTAGTCTTCTTTTCTTATAGTGTCTTTCTCTGGCTTTAGCATCAAAGAATGAGTTAGACTCTTCGATTTTTTTTGAAGAGTCTGAGGAGGATTTGTGTGAATTCCTTAAACGTTTGGTAACATTCGACCGTGAGGCCATGTGCTCCTGGGCTCCTCTTTGTTGGGAGGTTTTCAATAACTGATTCCATTTCGGTCTATTCGGATTTTCTATGTCTTTGTAATTCAGTCTTGGTACGTTTTGTGTTTCTAGAAGTTTTTCCATCTCATCTATGTTATCCAACTTGTTGGTGTGCAACTTTTTCATAACGTTCTGATTCTTTTTATTTCTATAGAATCGGTAGTAACGTCCCCCCTTTCATTTCTGATTTGAGTGGTTTGAGACTTTTTTCTTAGCCTAGCTAAAGATTTGTCAATTTTGTTAATCTTTTTGATTATCATAGTACTGTATTAACTATATTGATTAGATATATATTTTGGTTTCATTGATTCTCTCGTTTTTCTAGTCTCTATTTTATTTATGTGTCCCAACCTTTATTGTTTCCTTTCTTCTGCTACTTCACCCCCACTCTCTTTTGGTGATTATTTACATGGAATATCTGTTTCATTCTTTCATTTTCATACTTTTGTCTTTGGATTTAAAACGAGTCTCTTATAGTCAGCAGATAGTTGGATCATCTTTTTTTCAACCCATTCTTCCAATCTATGTCTTTTGATTGGAGAATTTTACCCATTTACATTTAAAGTAATTACTAATGAGAGATATATTTTTACCAATTTCCTATTTGTTTTCTATATGCCTTCCAGCTTTTTTCCCCCTCATTTCCTGTATTACTGTCTTATTTTGTGTTTAGTTGATTTTTTTGCAGTGAAACATTTTAACTCCTTTCTCACTTCCTTTTGTGTATATTCTATAGCTATTTTCTTTATGGTTACCAGGGAAATTATAAAACTCTTATTTTTTCTGACACTCTCATTTGAATTTGTCGACTTAAATAGCATACAAAAACTCTGCTTTGTCCCCACATCCTTTCAGTTAAGTCACAAATTGCATCTTTATTCATTGTGCATCCAAAAACATGAATAATTGCTTTTTATGCATTAGTCTTTTAAATCACATAGAAAATAAAGTTACAAACCAAAATTACAATAATACTAGTTTTTATAATTGCTCATATATTTACCTTTACCAGAGATCTTTATTTCCTTATATAGATCCTATTTACTCTCTAGTGTCCTTTAATTTCAATCAGAAGGACTCTCTTTAGCATTTCTTGCAGGACAGATCTAGTGGTAATAAACTCCCACACCTTTTGTTTATCTGGGAATGTCTTAATTTCGCCCTCATTTTTGAAGGACACTCTTGCCAGAGCTGAGAATTCTTGGTTGACAGTGTTTTTCTTTTAGTACTTTGAATATATCAATTGGGTGGCTATTTAACCTTTCCAAGCATCTGTTTCTGCCTACCTAAAATAAAAATAATTATCTACTTTATTAGCTTGTTGGTGAAGGTTAGGAGAAAATACAGGCAAAACACCTAGGTCAGTGTTGGGCACCTGGTAGATACTCGGTAAATCATGGCAGATAGAAATCATACTTTCAGAGAAGGGAATTGAGTCCCAGAGTCCTGACTGGTCACACAGCCAATGTAGAAGAAGGAAATGGGGCCTGAATGGGATCTTCAGTGGGGTCATCTGCCCCACTGCCTTGGAGACTCCATATCATCTAACGAGCATTTCTAATTTTGCAGAGCCCAGCCATCCTGAGCGATGCTGCTCACCTTCTACACCTGTCTCCTCTGGCTGTCCTGCAGTGGCCTCTGGACTGTCCAGGCTGAGGACCCCAATGTCAACGTGAGCATGAGAAGCTACCACCGGGACTTGGCTCCAAGCAATGTTGACTTTGCCTTCGACCTGTACAAGCACCTAGTGGCCTCAGCTCCTGGCAAGAATGTCTTCATCTCCCCTGTGAGCATTTCCATGGCCTTGGCTATGCTGTCCCTGGGTGCCCGCGGCCACACTCGGGCCCAGCTTCTCCAGGGCCTGGGCTTCAACCTCACTGAGACACCAGAGGCCAAGATCCACCAGGGCTTCCGGAAACTCCACCACCTCCTCAGCAAGTCAGATGACACCTTGGAAATGATCATGGGCAACACCGTGTTCCTCAACCGGAGCCTAGAGCTTCTGGAGTCGTTCTCAGCAGACACCAAACATTACTATGAGTTGGACACCTTGGCTACAGATTTCCAGGACTGGGCCAGAGCCAACAGACAAATCCATGAGTACATCAAGAATAAGACGCAGGGGAAAATCATGGATTCGTTCTTGGAGCTGGATAGCCCAGCCACACTTATCCTGGTCAACTACATCTTCTTCAAAGGTACCCCTACCCATCCCATTCTGACAAGACCCCATCTATTATTGCCAAGAATGATAACAGCTACCAAAACCCAGGGCGCACTCTTAGGCAAAAGCTTTCACTTTACAAAGTACATGCACATCTGTGAGTCTCCCTCTTCACCATAATCCTATTAGGAAGTTGTAATTATATAATCTCACAAAAGATCAAAATGACAACCAGAATAGTGGCGTGACTTGCTTGAGTTTTTACAGGTTGGTTTGAGGCCCAAACATAGAACCCTGAACAGTCTGGCTGCCTCACAGTCTACAAACAGTGGCTGAGTCCTGGCTGTGAGAGAGGCACTGGGCCAAGAACCGGAGATCCAGCCAGAAGCAGACAGACCTCAGGAAGTCTGAGGCTGCCCCTAAGCTCTCGTCTACAGATTTCCCGAGCACTCACAGCCAGCTCCGACCAGGTCCCACCCATGCCAAATTTCAGTTCTTCCTCGCCCGTTTGGAACAGGTTTTCTAAAGTGCCTGTTCATAAAAATCACCAGGGAGACTTGTTAAAATTATAGATTTAAAATCCCACACTACACCTACGAAAGCAAAACCTCCTCAGGAAAGTCCTAGAATTTCTATGTTTAAAAAGGCACCCTCCCCTAATCATTTTAATGATTAGAAATTTAGGGATATGTGGCCCTTAAGAATAAAATCGAAACTCCTTAGTTTTCAACCCCTACCTATCCTCAGGGACATTTGGCAATGTCTAGAGATATTTTTGGTTGTCATAACTAGGGATGGGGTGGGAAGTGCTACTGGCATCTATTGATTAGAGGCCAGGGATGCTAATAAACACCCTACAATGCCCAGGTCGGCCCCTACAATGATATCTGCCCCGAATGGCTACAGTCCCAAGGTTAAGGAACCCCGGCCCAGAGTCATCTGCTCCTCTGTCCTCTCCAGCCTCCTCCCTCCCTCCCCTCCCCTCTCTCTTTTTTTCTCTCTCTCTTCCTCCCTCTCTCTCACACATACAGAGTATCTGACCAAGCTGAATTCTCTTCACATCCTTGAGCACGGCTGTCCCCACAGAAGCCGGTATGAGTTCCCTATCACTGCTGTAACAAATTACTGCAAACTTAGTGGCGTAAAACAATTGAAATTTATTATGTTACAGTTCTGGAGGTCAGATGTCCATAATGCATCACACTGGGTTAACAAGGCATGCTCCTTCTGGAGGTCTAAGGCTCTAAGGAAGAATTTGTCCCTGGCCTTTTCCAGCTTCTAGAAGCCACCTGCATTCCTTGGTTCATGGGCCCCATTCCTTTCTAAAGCCAGTGATAAGCCACTCCAACATCTGCTTCTGTCATCACATCTCCTTCCTCACTGTGATACCACCCCCCGCCCCCCGGCCTTCCTCTTCCACTTTTAAGGACCCTTGTGATCACATTATCTAGGCCTGCCTAGATAATCCAGAATAATCTCCTCGTCTCAAAGTCAGTCAATGAGCAATCTTAATTTCCTCTTAATTAACATAACATATTCACAGGACACGGACATATCTGGCGGGGGTGGGGGTGTTCTTCCTACCACAAAACCCATGCCCTTTCGGTCCCCTGAGCACCCCTCAACTTGTTCAACTACCTAAAACTTCTTCCCACCTTTCAAATCTTGGCTCAAAAGTCACCTCCTCCATGAAGCTTCCTTTGGTTCCCTCATGTGCACACACGCACGCACGCACGCACGCACGCGCGCACACACACACACACACACACATTTTCTTCATCCATTCATCTGTTAATGGACCCTTAGGTTGCTTTCATGTCTTGGCTATTGCGAATAATGTTTCGATGAACACGGTAGTGCAGATACCTCTGAGACAGTGGTTTCATCATCTCCGGATATATACCTAGAAGTGTGATTACTGGATCACATGGTAGTTCCATTTTTAATTTTTTGAAGAATCTCCACACTGTTTTCCATAGTGTCTGTATCAATTTACACTTCCACCAACAGTGCACGAGGGCCCCCTTTTCTCCCATCCTTACCAACAACTGTTATCTCGTCTTTTTTTTCAGTAGCATTCTAACAGGTGTGAGGTGGCATCTCGTTGTGCTTTTGATTTGCATTCTCCTGATGATTAGTGATGTTGAGCACATCTTCATGTACCTGTTGGCCATTTGAAAATCTTCTTTGAAAAAAAATGCCTATTCAGGTCCCTGCCTGTTTTTTAATTGGATTGGTTTTTTGCTACTTAGTATGAACTCCTTGTACATTTTAGATGTTAACTCCTCATCAAATACATGCTTTACAGATATTTACTTCCTTTCTATAGGTTGCCTTTTCATTTTGTTGATCATCATCTTTTGCTGTGCAGAAGTTTTTAAGTTTGATGTGATCTCACTTCTTTATTTTTCCTTTGGTTGCTGTGCTTTTGGTATCAAAAAAAATCATCACATAGACCAATGTCAAGAAGCGTTTTTCCTATGTTTTCTCCTAGTTTTATGGCTTGAGTCTTATTTTTAAGTCTTTAATCTACTTTGAGTTAATTTGTCAAGAGGTGTAATGTAGGTGTCCAATTTTGTTTTGTTCTGCATGTAAATATCTAGTTTTTCCAACACCATTTATTGAAGAGATTATCCTTCCTCCATTGACTGATCTTGTCAATGGCTCCCTTGTCAAATATCAGTTGGCCATATGTGTGAGGGCTTTCAATTTTGTTCCACTGGTCTATGTATCTGTTTTTATGCCAGCACCATACTGTTTTGATTACCACAGCTTTATAATATAGTTTGACATCAGGAAGTGTTACGCCTCCAGCTTTGTTCTTCTTTCTCAAGATTGCTCTGGCTATTCAGGGTCTTTTGCGGTTCCATACAAAAGGCAGCATCCTTTACAACTGACAGTGGAAGGGCCAAGGAGTCTGGGAATGTTTGCCCCAAAATGTTTCTGGGTGCTCCCACAAATTCCACAGGCTGCCTCTCGCACTAGACCTGCACTCTTGTGCATGGTAGTCTCATCTCTTTGGTGGCCCCAGTGCCTTTGCATAGTGGCTGGCATGTGGAAGGAACTCAATAGTTATTGCACAGAGGTTTGGGCAACATAACCTTGGAAGAAAAGCCCAGCAAACCCAACTACAGGAAGAGTCCTCCTGAGCTTGGGCTGGTGGGACAGGTGCTGACACAGCATCGTTCGGCACAGGGCTTCCCTCTCTCAGTTCCCAGCATCCTCACGACCACAGTGTGGCTGAGTTGATGGGAAACAGTAATTCCTGGTGATAAAATCAGGGAGATTGTGAACATCTGAATGCAGGACTAGACATTGATAAGGGTGTAGGCTGCCTTATTGTGCACAGATTTTCTGTGATGCAGCAGAACTAGTTGGCAAGCCCCTGTTTGAGCTGGGGAACACCCTGAAATATTGCCAGCAAGCCAGAATAATAAACGGAAATGAAGAGAGGCACAGCTGTCATCACTAACTTAGGGCACGTAAGTGTCCCTTGCGTGTTGCTTATTTAATGAACGATCTCGACAGCTCTTTTTTGGAAAACATTAAAAATACTGTTAAAAGATTTTCTAGAGGGAATCATCCTTGATCTCTGTGATTCCCAATAAGTTCTTAAGCTTCTCTACCATGAGTTCTCCTGGCCCAAGAATTTTCAAGAAGAAATCCCTTAAAGTAGAGGTTAGACCTCCTTCTGTATGTTGTTTTATGCCAAACTGAATACATTATGCTTGCTTCTACAAAAGAAATATTCAGGAAAAAGCAAACTTTTCAAGATGAAAACCTAACGGGAAAAAATATTTAACCCACCTTTTTACTGTGAATTGGTCCAGCCCCTTCGGCTCCGAGGACCCCAGACATTCTTCGGAGGATGGTTTGAGAATCGTCAAAGTATCTCATCTGCTGTGAGAAAGACAGGCCTGAGTTCACACTCAGTCCGTAGGGAAGGACCAGACATACCGCGGGTCTCCAGGTTCTGCATCCGCAGCTCCTTCCCCTACATCTCCCAGCCTCTCCCTGTCGTGTCCATTAGTAGCCTATAGGCCAGCTCAGAACCGAGAGTTCTGGCTTCACAATCCATTGATCCCGAAGGCAGAGGGATGGAGAAGGCTCTGCCTGAGCTGTGCTCTGGCCGCCTTCAGGCAGCCTCAGCTGGGAAACACTGACTTTGCAAGGGCTTCTGGGCTTGAGGGCAAGGGCAGCCAGCACACCTGGGACCCATTAGACTCAGGGTCCTCGGTCATCTCCAGACCCTGGGAGACTTAACCTAGAGCCCTGGTGAAATTCAACCCGTGTCTTTAAATATCCAAAGGTCTGCCACCTGCAAGGAGACCCAGACTCGTTTGGAATAAGCTCAGAAGGGCCAAAGAGGCTCAGCAGGCAGGCGTTACAATCGGGCAGGCTTTGGTTCTGACCAGCAGTGGAAAGTTCCATCTGTGAAGGTGATGAGTTCCCCAACACAAGGAGAGCAAACAGGCTGTGATGATGTTGTGGAACATGGTGAAGGGAATTTGAGTCCAGCTGAGGGTGGGAGCCTGTGACCTTGAAGGAATCTTCTCCCCTGGCTCTGCTTCCAGGAAAAGTAGTGTAGCCCTTGGGCTATGAGGCAGGTCAGGAACCTCCCACAGGGGAATGGGTGCAGTCGACTGGGCAGCCAGGCTGCCTGCTGGGCTTCTGTGGCCAGGACATCGAGGGGTGCGGATGGAATGGATGGTCCATTCCTCCAAACCTCCCCCCACCCCGACCTTGAATTCATAGGCTAAGATCCAGCACCACTTCTGGAGCCCCCCACTCCAGGATCCACTCAGGGGCAGGGGCAACGAGGCAGTCTGGTTTACTGAATCCTACTCCGATGCCTAAGGCCAGCATCCTCTCGTTCATGCCCTCCTTCCATTTGTAGGGGCCAGTCCCAGAAATAGAACTAATCCTCGATCCATGCCAAGGACTAGAGGATGGAACGGGCTTTAAGCCTCTGAGAATTACACATCTTACCAAGAAAAGCTCGAGGCCCTGGTGGGGACCTTCCAGGGTGAGGAGAGCTGCTCACCTGCTTAGTGGTCTCCCTCGGCACTCTGCTGCCACCTAAGCTCCTGCTCTCACAGACCTGTCTCCCGCCCTCCGCTCCCCGCTCTCGCAGGCATGTGGGCACACCCCTTCGACCAGGGGAGCACCAGGGAGGAGAACTTCTACGTGAACGAGACCACCCTGGTCCAAGTGCCCATGATGTTCCAGTCGAGGGAGATCAAGTACTTTAAGGACCAGCTGCTCCCCTGCCAGCTGGTGCAGCTGGACTACGTGGGCAACAGCACCGTCTTCTTCGTCCTCCCGAACGCGGGGGAGATGGACGCGGTCGTCACTGCGCTGAGCCGGGACACCATCCAGAGGTGGTCCGACTCCCTGACTAGCAGGTAAGCCCTCTAGCCAACCGTGTTGACCACTGCAGTGGACATGTTCCCAGAAAGTGGGAAGGTAGAAAAGGGGGTGCACCTGGGCATCTGCCTTCCGGGCTCATTGTTTTTCTGTCTGCTGGGTTCCCAAAGGCCATGAGGGTCTCTGACCTAGAAGTCACATTTATTTATTCATCTATCGATTGGCAATGAGATACTTTGGGGCATTCCACAAAGTGGGGTCCCTCTTCCCTGAGAAGTTAATAGCCACACTCTGTATTATCACAGTTTTGCATTGTTTTCTCAAACTGAGTGCACCGACCACCCAGCCCCCTACTTACCGATATTATTATCTTCCTTACCTGAAACCAAGCACTGCAAAAGATTGTCAAGAGACTACCTTAAAAAATATCATGAAAATGACTACTACATCCATCATGGAACCAACACAAAGCCTATGAATGGTTCTCAAATCACTCAGAGGATCTAACTCTTCTTCAGTTAACCAGTAAATTAGTAAGAAAATAAGGACATAGGTAGGTAATAAATGAATAAGGAAAAAAAGAGTAAGGAGCGTCCAAGCTGATGGGTCAGTGGTCAGGAGAACCAGCCAATGAATCTCAGGCCCAAGCAAGGGGCAGTCTCAGAGTGCACACTCAGGGAGTGTTGGCCCAGCAATGAATGAATGAACAAACGAATGAATGAATGAGTGAATGAATAAAAACATGGATTTATTTCCCCCCAGGCACCTCTGAGCTAGAGGACAATCAAAATTACGATCGAGCAGATGCCCAGCCCCGATCCTCTCCTTAAAGGAGGTGGGAGCAGATGTTCTTGAACATGGTCCTCACTCCTGGGAGATTCGAGTTCTGTCTGTACAGGAGCCATCAGAATAACGCCCACCAATGTGGGACCTGCTGGTGGGTAGGGTGGTGCAGACTCAGGGCGAAGGGGATGCAGGGGAGGGAGCCACTTGGAACCAGAGTAGCTCAGGAAGGCTCATGGAATAGGTGCCGTTTCTTTCACTCATTCATTCATTCATTCACTTAATATAAATGGAAGCATCTGCTGTGTGCCACGCTCGAGGCTAAGCAGAAGGGATGGAATGGTGAATAAGACAAAATACAGACATCAAAGACATGCACTTCAGAGCAGAAGCAGATTCTGCTGGAATTAACAGTGGCACAAGGACATGAGCACTGTCAGAGCGAGAGAGGGAAGGAGACGTGTAAAACGCGGGGGCGGGATGGGGTGCCCCACTCGTGCCCAGGAGTCAGGGAAGGGGCTCCAGAGCAGATTGCTTTGGCTTTGAACTGTGCAGTAAGCCCAAGCTGAAGTTCAGCCAGCGGGCAGGAGAGGGAGTGGCACCGGCCATGCCAGGGAGGCAGTGCCCGGGGCTCCGGCAGGGCCGGGCAGCAGCAGCAAAGAATGAGAAAACATCTGCTCAAAGGAACTTGGCAACCCAATAATTTACGGACAGAAAAATCTAGAAAGAAGCTCTTCTACTTTATTATATATGTCGGTTTTGAGCTCTATGGTTTCGAGTTATTTTTACTTCGAATGACACCCTCCACTACTCAGTGCTGGTCTTTCTGGAGGGGTTAATCCAGCAGGTGAGTAGAGTGGAGGTGCCTGGGAGTTTGACCTCACCCCTGCAGGGAAGAGGGGTGTGGTCAGCTCTGCGATTCAGGGGGATCTCCTACGGCTATGTGGGGACACAGATGGCACTCTTGGAGTCCTGGAACCAGACATACCTGTCCTTGAGTATGTGCGAGTGGGGGAGGGGAGGGAAGGGGTACATGTGAGCTTGTGTGTGGGTGATGGTAGGGGTCCATTTGCCGGCTCTTCACCATTTCACCTGTCTCACCCCACCTCACCCCGCCCCCCGCGAAGGGAACCTATAATCCAGGTGCACAGCCAGCAGGTGCTGATAATGAATACACCAAGATTCTAACAAATCCTGGACCCTAGTGTGTTGCAAATGAGGCAGATAATCTTTCCCTTTATATCAAAATAATCTCTTCACTAAATTTCTCTAACTTACCATTAATCAATAACACATGCTATTTTCTCAAAATATTTTTTAAAAATAAACATCCAAGGTAAAATTTTACACTATCAGCCCTCATGTGTGATTGAGCATCGATTCTCTGTTCAATCCAAATGATGTCCACCGAGTGCCAGAAGAGACCCTAGGGTCCCTCACCTCCATGCCTGTCACCTCTTCTCCCATCTCTCCCCTCGGCATCTCCATGCCATGCTGTCCAGTGCACCCGAGCCTGCGTCCTTAGGGTCCAGCTTGTGCCCCTCTGCCACAGGAGGCCTCTGGGCCCCACTCACAGAGCGTCCGCCCTCCCCCCCTCCTCCCGTCCCCTTGCGCTGCGTGGTGCCGGTGGCTCGCCCAGGGTGAGGATTAGTCCTGGGCTCTTCACGTCCCTGCTGCTCCCAGGGGCGTGACCTTGGAGGGATCCCTCGGTCTCCCCTGAGTTTCGGTCTCTCGGTCTGGACACTGACGGTGATCCTGACGAGCTAGGCTTGCGTGAGCACGTGCGGACTAGATGAGACAGAGAAGGGGACCCCGGCCCGCCAGGTGCTTAGTGCAGGCCCGTCTCCTTTATTTTCTGCTCCTATTTCCCCATCGAGAGGAGGATTCCACGTCAGGCTCACCTGTGATTCCACCTCCGTTCCCCTTGAATAATTATAAGTGCGTCTCGGCTGCTTGCGCTCCAGCCCTCCCCAGGGCTGCTCAGTGCAGAGAAGGCCTCGCGCCCTTTCGCCGACGGCCCTCTGCCTCAGAGTTTCAGACATCGTCTCTCCCTCTAGAGAGAAGGAAAAGGAAGAAATTTTTAAATGAAATTAATGTCTTGATATGCAAAAAGCTTTCGGTACGTACGCACTCCATTCCCAGCACGGTTCCTCTTACTTTCTAGAAACCTCACCTGCTTTATCCAGTGGAAACTGCAGGCCAGTCATCGAATTCCTGCAGAATCTATCTGAGGGCTTTGGCACAGACAAGCCCTAACAGAGGCCCTAGTGGCCCTATGCTGCCTTGCTGTGTGGATGCGGACAAGCACGGAGAGGGGCAGGCCGTGCCTATGCCACCGAGCATTAGTGGCACGGCTGGGGCCAAGACGCTTGCTCCCAGCCAGGGGCCCCCTCCACTCCTCCGCATCTGCCAGGGGTGATGTGGGGCACAAGGACTTCTTTAGATACCCGTTTGTCCACAACCCAGTGGTCCAGCTGTATTGCAGGTGGAATCAGCTCAAAGAGCTGAAAACTTTCCAATTCAGAGGCCCAGAGAGGAAGCTGCCCATGTGGTAAAGGAAGAGGCATATCCTGCCCTGTCCTTGTCCCTTCCCCTGCCCCAAAGAGTGTGTCCAGCTGGGAACCAGGGTCTGGAGCCATCACAGAGGAAACAAGAGTCTGGCTGGCTGGCCAGGCCCCGGGACAGTCTAACCCCATCCGCTTCCCCCCGAGCAGACAGGTGGACCTGTACATCCCAAAGGTCTCCATCTCTGAAGCCTATGACCTCGGGAGCCTCCTGGAGGACATGGGTATTGCAGACTTGCTCACCCAGCAGGCGAATTTCTCAGGCATCACCCAAGAGTCCCAGCTGAAGTTGTCAAAGGTAAGTGTCTCTGGATCCTATCATTCTCCCCCAATGTATTTATTATTATACAAATAATAAGCAACATGGAATCCACTTATGAGTAGGCCTCTAGGCCCCAGGTTGAGAGCTCCAAGCTTCGTCCAAGCCTCTATTTTGCAACGAACAGAGTAGGGGTTCAGCAAGAAAAGTGCTGTCCCCAAGATCACACAGGAAGCGAGTGACGAGGGAGGACCACGGCCTGGGCGTCTACTTATTCCACCAGGACACACAGAGGGGACACTGTGCAAAACACACCCCCAGCAAAAAGGAACAGGGAAAATGGGAAATGTCTGGAGGAGATCACACTGAACCTTCTGCCCAGTTACATTCATTATCTTCATCCTTCAGCTTTATGTTCTGTTGTTCATCCATCCATTCATCTATTCATTCAGAAAACATTTACTGAACATCTACAATGTGCCCCAAACTGCGTTAGGCACTGGATATGTCTTCATTGCTTAGACGTGGCCCTGCCCTCACAGGACTTTACAGTCCTGTGGGTGACAAAACAAAAGAAGGAGCAGGAAAAATTCATAATGGTGTGTGAAGGACCGAGTCTAACAGCCACCTCCTTTTATGGTGGGTATTATCCGCATTGCTCAGAGGAGCAATCTCTGGCTTGGGGAGGGTAAATAGCCCACCACAGCTACAGAGCAAGTGAATAACAGCCTGGGATTTGACCCAGGGTCTGTTCCACTCAAAACCTCATTTCCCAAAACACACCACAGGGGTTCCTAGCACAGCTTGGCTCCTTCCTAGCGATGTGTGCCCACATCCAGAGCCACTCTGGAGCCTCCAGTTCCTTACTGGAATGAGAGTGGTTATTAACCATAGAATGCAGTTCATTAGCCACTTCTGATCCCCGGGATGCTTTTGATATGAGCTACTCAAACATTTTGCCAATTTCAGAATTCCTACTAATTTTGATTCCAAGGGATGTTTCAGCATGGAGACCGCCTTTGTCGTACAGAGTGGGCACAAGCACTCTGCATAAATTGAACCCTAGTATTTAATTAGCGAAGTAGAAAGGGGGCGAGGGCTTCCTCTACCAGCCCATGACCCGATAAGGTCCAGTTCACACCAAGAGACCCTAACCTCCATGTGGTGGGCCCACCTGCACGCTTCCTAAGGAGGAAGTCTAGGTGTGGCCCAGGTTCTGGAGGTGGGCAGACCTCGGCTCCAGTCCTGGGGGCTGCCATTTAGATGAGGAGCCCGCAAGTGACCTCTGAGCCTCAGGTTCATCATCCATAGAACTGAGCATGGGAGGAGCCCAAGCAACGAGGCGTGGAAAGTGCCCAACGCACAGCTGGTGCCTGACCTTCGGTCCATCCCAACAGGTGGTCCACAAAGCCATGCTGCAACTCGATGAGCAGGGCGTGCAGGAAGCTGCCCCCACTGGAGTCAGCCTAAAGGTGGAGTCTGAGCCTCTCACCATCCACTTCAACCGGCCCTTCATCATCATGATCTTTGACGAATTCACGTGGAGCAGCCTCTTCCTGGTCAAGGCTATGAATCTGACCTAAGGGTCTGCCCTCCCAGGAGGCACAGCACCATCTGACTTTGGGCACCAGGGACCCCACAGAAAAGATCTGGGGGGTATAAGGCTCCCCTAGTCTTCTCCAGGTTCTCCTCTGTAACAAGTAATCACCACTGCGACTGGTAACAGTTTGTTGAAGAATTAAGGAAGAACAACACAAAATCTGAATAATATCCGTATCAATGTAATTTTCTAGTTTCGATCATTGTGTACTATGGTTCTGTAATATGGACAAGCTGGGCGAAGGGCATATGGAAACATTATTATTTTGGGAAATGTTTGTATGTTTGAAATTATTTCTAAATAAAAACTTACAAAAGAAGAAATCATGTAAGCCAAAAACACAACAGAAAGACATCTTTAAAGTGGTAAAGGGAAAATGTCACCGTACCTTCCGAAAACAAACAAACAAAAAAGCAAAAACAAATCTTCAAAAATAAAAAATAAAGATTTTTCTTTCAGACAAACAAAAGCTAAGAGTTTATCATCTGCACTAAAGAAATCTTTTAAGTAATTCTTTAGGCAGAAACAAGATGATTCCAGATGGAAAGGTGGAACTACGGGCAAGAATGAAAAGCACCGGAAAGGGTAAATATGTCGGTAAATGTAAACTATTTTTTAAATAGCTTCAAAACACTTATCGATTTTTGCTTCTCAGCTCCAAATCCTCCCTTCATTGCCGCTCTGCAAAAATGGATGAGAACCTTTTATTTTTGCCTTGTCAGCAGGCCATGATGCTAAACTTTGTCAGTAGAGGGCGCTAGAGTGACACTGCATGAGAAAGAGGACTCCCCCTCCAGGTTAAGGGCAAAAAGCATTAAACGAAATGAAGAAACCAGATGGAACAACAGGCAGGGACGGATAGATTAGATTAGATCAGATTAGATTAGATAATGATAAATGGATGGATAGGACACATAGAAAAATAAGGATCAAAGGATACTGCCTTAAATACAGTATTTATACCTTTCATATATACATAAACCTGACTCCTAAAGCCATCATCTTAGTAAGAAAATACTAAATGCATTTCCAGATTATATCTACTACCATTTTACAATGTCCAGGGGGTATTAGATAATGCAATTAGACAGGAGAAAGCAGAGGCATAGAATTAGAAAAAAAGAAGTAAAACTATGTCTAATTGCGAATAACATATAATACACCTGCATAACTCCAGCAAATCAATGATAAAACAAACTCAAACAATGAGAGAATTCAGCATGGTATCAGGATATAAAGTTAACATGCGAAAACCTAATAACAGCCAAAAAGATAACAGTATTTAGAAATAAACAAGAAATGTGCAAAATCTATTTTTAGAAAATTATAGAATATTGAAGATGCAAAATTATACTTGAACAAATGGAAAGATTTTCTTCTTGAATAAGATGCCTCAACGTCATCTAGATAACAGTTTTCCCTAAGTTAATTTGACAAATTTAATGATATTCCAATAACAATACTAACAATTTTTTTTCTGGATAGGTAGGCAAGTTGATAACAAAGTTCATATAGAAAAATACACATTCAGGAATAGCCAGGAAAACCCTGAAAAGGAAAAGATGAGAAGGGTGGGGGAGGGAGGAGGAGAGGGACTAGCCCGACTAGATATTAAAGCACAGGACACAGATTCTTTAATTAAATCTGTGGTACTGGTATATTAATAGACAGGCAGACAGCTGAAATAGGTTAGAATGTTAGGAAATAAACTCAAGTACAAATGGAAATTTAATACTTGATCAAGAAGGACTTTTAAATAAATGATATTGGGACAAATGAGTAGCCATTTATTTAAAAAAAAGGATAAAATTAGACCGATTCCTCACACCATAAACAAGAAACCTTCTTTCCAGGTTGGTTTTTTGTCATGGAATGAGTCTAGCGAATGTGACAATCCTTACAGTAGTCCCCCTTATCCTCAGTTTCACCTCCCACAGTTTCCAGTCGCGGTTCGAAAATTAAGTGGAAAATTTCACCTCACTTCATCTCATCACGTAGGCCTCGTACCACCCCACAACATCATAGATGGAAGGGTGGGGACAGTACGATATTTTGAGGAAGACTACATTCACATACCTTTTATTACAATATAATTGTTCTCTTTTGTTATTATTGTTAATTTCTTACTAATTTATAAATTAAACTTTATCATCGCTATGTATAAGAAAAAACAGTATATATAGGGTGTGGTACTATCCACTGTTTCAGGCAACTTCTGAGGTCTTGGAACATATCCCCCACAGACAGAGAGGGACTACTATATATGGTACGTAGGATTGAGCAGGAAGAGAGATGCGTATATGGAATGGAGAAAGCGAGGAAGAATTCAGTGGAGGATGTAAACTGGAGGTATAAACTCATGGCTTCTAGTACATTCCACACACACACACACACACACACATGTACCTGGGACAATTTGAACATCTAAATAAATATACATACGTACATGTACATAATAAAAACAGTAATGGATTAAAATGCATTGAATAAAATTAAGAGTTCATGAATCCATACTGATAACACTGATAAATATGAAAGAAATAATAGGTTTAGACTATCATACTAAAAACTGATTCAGGAAAAATTATTCAATAGATGCTAAATCTGGGGGCATGAGGAGTTTGATAAAAAAAAAAAACAAGATATTTAAATTTATTTCAAAGTGTCTCCCCACAAAGCACTTATTAAAAAAGAAATTATAGCTGTATATTGGAGAAATGGACATGAACTTAACCACATCATTAAAATTAACATTACTAATTAGGGACAAACAGACATGAGGTGCCTCTGGATGTGATACTCTGTAAAGGTCCTAATGTTTTTTATATTTCTGCCAAAAATGTATAATCTAATTGAAACTAATTATGGGATACAGCAGAACAAACCAAGCTGAGAAAATTTATGAAATAGCTGGCCTCAACTTTTCAAAACGTCAACATAATGAAAAATGAAGTAATGTAGGGAGGTGACGAGGGAACTAAAATGTTAAATCAAGCTATATTAAGAAACTGCCATGAGCAGATCAGCCCTACGGCCAAAGAGGAAATCTGAAAAACAAAGGAAAATTTATGCTGGGATTGCTAACAACCCATTTCCCCACATCTGAAGGGAAAACAGAGTCGTTGAGTGGCCCCCTACACAAAATAAAATCATTCATTCCCTATGGCTAAAAACAGGGGGAACCTATGGATCAAAGGCTGAGACCCTCCAGCAGGCCTTTCATGCTACATATTGTTACGTTTTCACACTCCTCTTCCCCTTCCTCACTGTGTGCCCGTATCCAAGGAAAGTGCGTTAACAAAGTCTTAAAACTATAACTCACAGAAACAAAGAACATATCAACTGAATTCCCTGAGCACTCAGAGTTCCTCTCAGTGCCTTTATTCTGTCTCCCTCACTGTACCAGTGTCCCTCTATCGTCTCTGTCCCTCTGAGTCTCTCTTAGGCTCACGCACTATCTGCCTCTGAGCGGAGACCACGCTATGTCTATGGAGCGTTACCTCTTCTCTAATAAACTTACTTTCCTTTTCACCAACTTTGATTATCGTTTGAATTTTTTCTTGCACTCAGCAAATAACCTAACCCTTTTCTCTCTCAGGGCAGAGCTTGAGTCATCCTCCCCCAGCTCGGCCGGGGGAATTTACCCCTTCCGGCATCACCTCTACTTGCCTAGATCCTAAACCCTTTGAGATCTCATTCAAATCCCAGCACCTACAAAATGTTATACTAAGGAGCTGGAGTCCCTCCTGGGTAGAAGGATCATCTTAGTTAAAATCTGCTGTCATACCAGGTGGTTGTGCCAGTTAAGTCAGAGGTTTAGGAAACACAGCTCTGCCTTTGGAGCTAAGGGTCTGCGTTCAAACCCAGAGTGCTGTGTTCTTGAACAAGTTAACTGGCCTCCCTGAACACGTTTATACCCTCCAAGGAAAACGTATCTCCTATTCAGTTTATTTCCTATTCAGTTTCTTTCGACTCCACCAAATAAAAAAATCCCATCCTAAGGAAAACTTTGTTTTTAATCTACTGGCTAGGCAGACTGCAGGTGTTAACCAGATAAACTCCTAGTTAACCAGAAGTGAGCCCCACCTCGCTGGCCACTGTCCTGAGCATGGCTACTCAGGGCAGCCTTGGAAGTAATGGACTTGCCTAGAGCATCAGCTTTGCAGCACTGGGGTCAAAACGGATCAATCTGCAACCTCGGTAGGTGTCACGGGAGCCAGGTAAGGCCAACAGCGGGACATTTGCCCTCTGCGCGTGCGTCTGTGTGCGTGCGTCTGTGTGCGCGCGCGCGCGCGTCCTGTGCGTGCGCGCGTGCGCGCGTGCGTGCGCATGCGTGTGCGCGTGCGTTGCCGTATTGCAAGCGTTTGGGAAGCTTGTTCGTGTCTACCTGTGCAAGCTTTCCTCTTGATCTGATCAATCCAGAGCAAACCGCGGTCCTCTGTTTCTGAAGCTGATTGTGCCAATAACTAGCTCTAGTTGTTTTTCTCAGACATTTAGCCCAGTAGGTTCCAGGGCAGACTTGCTTTAGAAGCCCCCGCGGGGTGGCTTTCGGAAGCCTTGTGCTTCCTGCCTGCCGGGAATTCCAGGAAGGACTGCACTGTCTCCTCTGTTTGCTCCTGTCACAAAGGCTTTCCCATCAGATCTTTCCCAACCTTTCTCTACAGTTGCGTGTAATAGGCTGAAATCGAAGGCAAACCGGAAGTCAAATGGCCTGGTTCTGCTCTGGCTCCAGCACACAGGAAAGGCCTTAATGTGTGTGAGGCTGCATTTCCTCCTCTGTAACGTTCAAATGGGGAGTCTGGGCTTTCCTAGGAGGCTCATTCTGGCTCTAAAATTACACACCCAATACCATTCATTAGCACTTCTACCAGGCACCAAGCTCTTTACAGGCACAACCGCACTTAACCCTCAAGACAGTCCCAACAGCTCAGCCTTGGTAGCTCCATTCTACAGATCAGAAAATGGAAGCCAAAGGAGCTTAAGGAGCTGTATCCGTGTCACGCAGCTGGCAAAAGAGCTCACGCTACAGTGGTAGGGACTGAGTTTGACCTGTTGGGAGCAGAGGAGCACTCATGTCCTCCATGAAGGTGGAGATCTTCTGAGCCACACTTCCTAGGGACCAATGCCCACCACCTTAGAAACAATGTTGTCCATCGCCTTCCTGCTCCCTGGGTGCTGCTGAGATTTTCATCAGCCAGAGGCTCAGTTCTGGCCATTTTACAAGGGGGAACACAAGCTCAGAGAGGTTAGTTTATATGCCCAAGGTCCGGCAGCTAGGAATCTCAAAGACTTGAGATTCGAGCCCAGAGATGTCTGATGGAGACCCTCACGCTCTTTCCAGTACATTCTGCTGCCTTCCTTATAAAGATCCATTTCTGAACGGCAGCAGTTTTAAGAGCCTTCCAGAAAGTCAAATGCACCATGATGACTTTTATGTCACTTCTGAAGCCCCAGTGACCACTGTCATGCCTCACAGTGTTCACACTCCTGCCCTCTGAGGCATTTGGCAAAGCCAACAAAGCCCCCAGCCTGAGGAAGCAGCCTTGCCACCCCAGGCTGAGGTTCTGCCCCTCAGCTGCAGGGCACAGGGGACAGGCAGGCCATACTGGCTCCTGTGCTGTCTGAGCATAGAAGCCTAGGCCCAACTTTGCTGTCTACTCTGTGACCTCTGAAGGGAGGGTGTCTCCACAGAGCAGGCATTGCACAAGGAACATTCTGGAAACTTGTTGGGGCACTTCTGATTTTCACAAACATTTGGGGAGTGCTACTGGCATTTAGCAAATGAGGGTCGAAGATGCCAGACATACTGGAATGCTCAGGACTCTCCACCACAAGGAAGTGACCGGGGTCCCACACAACTCAGAGGTCCCACATCAAGCTCATCTAGGTGAAAAGCTTGTGCATGAGATAGCTGAGCCTAGACCTTCACAGTCCCACGGGTGTTTTATTTCATATAAAAACACCGTTTTTCCCCCAAGGTTTTAATTCCTGCTGAATTTTTGATGAAGACAATGACCACGTCAATCAAAGGAAGATTTAGATCTGTTGGGGATTTGTGTGGGGGGTGTTTTTTGTTTTTGTTTTTGTTTTTGGATCTTTACCAAACATGCTTCGCCATTACAGAAAACATGGCTGGTAGTATATTCTAGTTGTATGCTGAAGGGCCAACACAACGGTGTGCAGCCCAGAGATTCTCCCTCTGGCCCCGCATCTGACGACATCACTATGTCTTGTAGCGTGGTTATGCCAGAGTGTTTGCATAGTAAAAGAAACGCCATTTTCTTATAATTTACTTTTATTTCTCCCTCCATATTATCATTAAAGTAGTATTTTGCTTTTTAAAAATTTTGCGGGTACGTCATATTAACTATAAATTTCACTTCAAAGAGATGAGGGACACATAAAATATTTATATTATAAAAAGGAGAGTCTTATAGGTCTGAAATTTTTGACTTAAAGGGTCTCTATCAACCTTGACTTTGGGTACTTGAGGATTTCAATCTCATGAGTCTGGTGAAGTAGTAAGTTGACCTTGAAACAACTTAGTGTTACTAGTAGTGATTTTCCTGTCTGTCTTTCCCACTGGACTGAAAGTTCCTGGGGAGGTTGGGGGAGCAGGTCTTAGTCCTCCCCACCCTGCCCCCCACATAGTGCCCAGCCCTGGGGTGGGGACTCAGGAGGCCTCGTGGGATCCACCATCGCCTTGCTTCCCACGAGATACTCAGCACCTGGATCAACTCCATCCCACCAGGAGCTGGAATTGAGAAGCAGAAGCTCTCATGGAGGATTGTCCGTCACATTCGGGCTTGGAAAAGCAGCTAGGGAATAAGGGAAGCCTCTCTCTCTGTCTTTCTTTCGCAGAAATGTCACAATGTCCGAGCAGGATGTTAATCAGTAACACTCCCATGGGGGCATACTTTGGAATAGCAAATATTTGCTGCAGGCTTTCGCTGCAAACCTTAACCTCGTCTTTGCACTCAATGAAGGACCTTCCCAGGCACCTGGGGGCCGCTCACTGGTAAGAGCCCACGGATTAAAGGGAGGCCTTCACAATGTCTAACTAGCGAGGGATCAGAGAGACAACCTCATCCTCTCTGGATGGGTTCCAAGGTGAGAGGGTGGGAGTCTGGGCAGCGCTGAGCCCTCACTGCTAGACTGGAGAGGGCAGGGGTGGGGTAAGTGGCGTCCTGTGGACACAGGGGGCTTCTTCCGCAGGTAGGAGGCGAGATGGTGAGGCTTTTAAGACTCGAGAGTTTATGCCCGCAAAATTACTGTGCAGGCCACACTGTTCAGGCTTCCTTCCCAGGCCCCCTCCCGACAAGGAGAGTGAACCCCCCACTTCCAAGGCTGTGTGAGGTGCTGCTCCAGATACATTCAGGGCTGAGAAGTGGGCAGAGAGCAATTGACGTCTTACCACTCGGGGTCTATTTAGGATGATGCATCCTTGGCGTGCTCTATGGCACCTGGTGCTTAAGGGTCGCCCCTGCCCACACACTCTGTCCTGCTCGGTAGCAGAACACCAACCTTAGGGGATATGTGGGACTGTCCGTGTATTCCTGGGCTGTCACTCCAGACCGAGGAAGAAGCTGCACGATAAGACTTAGCAACCAGAGGGGGGTGCACCTGTCTGGTGTGCTGGGATTGTTTCCTGACAGCTGTCACAGAGAGAAGTGACTCTGAACCCAGGAACACCTAGCCATGGGATTAAATTATTAATTTACAAAGTAGCACTAAACATTGTATACATACAGGCAGACCTCGGAGAGACTGGGGTATTGGGGCTCTAGTCCAAGCAAGTCACATGAATTTTTTGGTTTCCCAGTACACATGAGAGTTATGTTTACACTATACTATAGCCTATTAAGTGTGCAATAGTATTATGTCTAATATAATATACAACTTAAAAATACTTTGTTGCTAAAAATTGCTAAACATCACCTGAGCCTTCAGTGAATCATAATCTTTATGCCGGGTCTGACCTCGGTATTGATGAAAATGCATTATCTGTGAAGGACAAAAAAACCAGAGAAAAAAACAAAAAAACGAAAACCCCACCAAGGTATGCCTGTGCAATGAAGGGTGGGTTTGGACAACGCAGGAGGTACTTACCCAGCATTTCCAATACTGGAGTGAGCTACTGAATGCAAACTTGCCATTTAGAATCAGACAGGCTTCTCCAAACATGGACATTTAGGAAACACAGCAGAAGTGTTTCTGTGAGTAAGGGAGCGACCTCAGGCTGCGGGAGGAGTGAGGCCCTGAATTCTACAGAGCCTCTTAGCATAAGCAAGAGCAGTGTACTGGGGCCAGGTGTCATTTGGTACCAGGCACAGATGATGACACAGCCCCCTGCCATCAGGGAGAGGAGGCCTGGGACTTCACCCTGCCACCACATTTGGCTACAGGTGGCCTGGTTCAGAATGAGGGTCTCTGCTGATGGAAACTGACATGAGGCCTGCGGCCTACTAGTCCCGATGCCTACGGGGCTGAGTGGTCCCACCTCGCCCAGGCCCTTCTGGGCGGTGGGCCCAGAAGAGAGTGAAAATGAATCTCAGTGACAGGCAGCCTCTGGGTAGCAGCTCTGGGGCTGCCAGCTGAACACCAGGAGCTGAGTGTGGAGACAGTGGAGTGGCACGGCCCAGCCCTTGGGCGTTTGTTCAGACAGAAAACGAGCAGGTGCTCAGGAGCCAGGCTCGGTGTCCGAGCAGGAGCAGGAGCCGGGAGGGGGGTAAGGCCAGGGTGGCTAGCGGTGAGGACTGTGGAGTTTGGAGCCCCACCGCCCGTGTGAAGGCTGGCTCCACCACATAACCTGGGGTGAGGAGAGCAAGGCCACCCTTCACAGGCTACTGTGAGGATCGGATGAGGTTAGCCCAGGCCTCGTGCGTGTGGGACGAGCTGGCGAGTCACCATTTCTCTCCCGGGAGCTCCAGGTGTAGAGAAGGAAGACCAAGAAGGAGCTGGTAGCTGGGCCCCAGGCTGGGCGGCATGCGGTAGGAGAGGTGCAGGGAGACTTTCGACCACAAAGTCAGGCAAACGCAGCATTTTCCCTTTTCCTGATCACCACCCGGAACTTCTAACCCCCCAGCTAAATGTGCCCCAGATCCAAGTCCCCAAAACCCGGCCTGATGGGCTGCAGTAGGGCCCAGCGATCAAGGGCAATGAATGAAGCAGATCATTGAAAGGTCTGTGAAGACCTTGTGAACAGGGCCCTGTTCTGACCCACACCCAGTTAGGGCTGGGGCACAGGCCACATCCTCTTTAGTCCCCACCCCTCTGGGAGGAAGTGGAAGGAGTGGGAAAATTGGAGGAGACCAGGAGCCACCCGAGGGCTGGCAGGGGATGGGACGTGGAGGAGGTTTTGCTCTGTGAAAGAGTCCCCTCTGGTGAACAAATGCCACCCCACCTTGCTCCAGCTCTCTCCGAGGGGACTCAATGGCATGAGCCCAGAGACAAGCCCCGGACCCCACCTGGGAGAGAAGCAGGGTGACTGGAGGATGGTGCCATGACACAGGCGGGAGTCACTGTATTAGACATGAAAAATAATCTCTGCCCTCTTTGCAACCGAGGAAGGCTTGCCGCTGAAGAAAAGTGCTCCTTCGGCCTCCACAGCTGCCCCAATGAAGGCCGTGCTGAGCCTCCTGCTCCCCTGCCTTCTGGTCGAGGGTTGGCTGGTGCCCAGCCTGGTCCCTGGTCCCCGGTCACCAGAGGCCCAGGCAGGGCAGGAGACTCTGCAGACCCCCACTGCCCGGAACGAGACTGAGGCACAGGCGGATGAGCTCTGGCTGGAGGCCGGGGGCCAGCAGCTCTCTGAGGACACCTCCAACTTGGGGTTCAGCCTGCTGCGGAAGATCTCCATGAAGCATGAAGGCAACGTGGTCTTCTCCCCGCTCGGCCTGTCCTTGGCCATGGCAGCCCTGATGCTGGGGGCCAAAGGGCAGACGAAAGCCCAGCTGGAAAGCGGGCTCCGCCTGCAGGTCCTGAACCAGACGCGGCCCCAGCACCTGCCCACACTCTTTCGGCATCTCAGACAGCGCCTCTCCCGCAGCGGGGAGCTGGGCCTCACCCAGGGCAGTCTGGCCTTCGTCCATGAGGATTTCGATGCCAAAGAGACCTTCCTCAATTTATCCAAGAGGTATTTCGATACAGAGTGTGTGACTATGAATTTTCGCAATGCCTCACAGGCCAAAGGGCTCATGAATCATTACATTAACAAAGAGACGCAGGGGAAAATCCCCAAACTCTTTGATGAGGTTAATCCTGACACCAAATTAATTCTTGTGGACTACATCTTGCTCAAAGGTATTTTGATAACGTTCCGCTCTCCCAAAGCCTCTACGTCGGTCTCTTCCTTCTGTCTGTTTGGCCAGCCTATGGTTAATGCCCAGTGACCTTCTATGAGCAGGTTTTCCGATTTCACGAATAGATGCATAGAAACAGGCACTGACCACGTACCATGTACCAGGCGCGGTGCTGGGCATGCTCATTCGATGCCCCTGCCCCGGTGGTCCGCGTGCTTGGACTCCTTACTTACAGTT
Organism: Pteropus vampyrus; assembly: GCF_000151845.1. Lineage (NCBI taxonomy): Eukaryota > Metazoa > Chordata > Mammalia > Chiroptera > Pteropodidae > Pteropus > Pteropus vampyrus. The sequence goes on from NW_011889148.1 coordinate 791,671, forward strand.
TTCCAGGCACCTCTACGCAGCTCTCTCCTTCTGTGACACTCTGACCCAGCGAATCTTCTGGGTCACTGAAAAAAACAGGCAAACGATCTGAGAGATTTAGGGTTGTATCTTTGCTCCTCCTTCGCTCTCTACTTTTGTGACCTGGGGCAAGCGACGAAGTCTCTTACTATAAAAAAATGGGGACTCTCCCCCCTCCTACACGGACGAAAGGGACGCTCAGAGAGGTTAGCTTGCTCAAGGCCACATGACGAATGGCAGAGGCCACACTCAACGAGGTGGTCCTGACACTCACCCCAGATCCTTTCCGTCCCGCCGCTCTAATGGGCCGTGGACTCATGTGGGCGCCATAGCAGGAAGCTGATAACTAGGGACTTGCAGTGTCCAGGAGGAGGACATGCTTCCAGGTGGCCAGGCCACACCCCCAGGACAGAGGTCTGAGTGTGAGTCATGCTGCTGCACGCCGGAGGCCAACGCTGCATTGCGTGGCAGTTTGTCAGCAAGGGCCCCAGTCTCTAAGTGGCGATAGCAGGTGGGTGCCATCGCTGTGTGGGCACGTGCACTGGACACAGGGCGGTCGGAGAGCCCCTCGTGAGCACGAGATCTCCTCTAGCCTGCAGTGACCACGAGGGGGCAGGGGGTCTGTCAGGAGACACTTCTTCGCCACTGCATGTGATTCCAGCAGCGAATGGTACTACGCTTTGCCGGCCAGGGAAGAGGCCGGGAAAGGCTGATCTTTGGGGAATTTATTTTGCCTGCCAGAGCCCTGGTCAAAACAAACCCCATAAAGGACTGCCCATCCTAGTTTGGCCCTGCCCTCTATGACTTTAGCAAGAATGATGCTCTTTTTTTGGAAGGCGGTTGTCACAATAAGTTCTCTTCTTCCGTTCAGGGAGGTGGCTGACCCCTTTTGACCCTCTTTTCACTGAGATGGACACTTTCCACCTGGACAAATACAAGACAGTTAAGGTCCCCATGATGTACAGAGCCGGCAACTTCACCTCCACCTTTGATAAGAATTTTCGTTGCCATGTCCTCAAACTGCCCTACCTAGGAAATGCCACCATGCTGGTGGTCCTCATGGAGAAAATAGGTGACCACCTTGCCCTCGAAGATTACCTGACCACAGAGCTGGTGGACACGTGGCTGAGAAATATGAAAATCAGGTACAGCAAGGCCCCTTGCCTACACAAGCTCAGCCTCCCACCTTTGTAAGCCCTCACCACGATTTTGTGGTTTGGTGGCCGGTCTCCCTTGGTGAGCTGTGGGCTCCCTGAGGGCTGGGGCTGCATTTGTCCCGTTTTGGGCTCTATCCCAGCATCTCTCACAGTGCCTGGCTTGTTCATTCCTTCGGCCAGCACTGATTACGATTCTCCTGTGCCAAGCACTGCAAAAATGCACGATGGGGCCCTCAGGGAGCTTACATTCTAGTGAAGGAGGACAAGTCACAGCGTAGGGACGGGAAGGGGAGCGCCGGCAGGGTGCAGGTGGACACCAGGTGGTAAGCAAAACCCCAGAAGTGAGGCACAACCCTATGGGAAGTGGCACAGGCAGAAGCGAGAGACAGTTCCGGGGCAGGAGTGTGCCTGGCGGGTTCAAAGAACAGCAAAGCGGACAGTGAGGAGCGGAGGTCAGAGAAGAAGCAGGGGCCCAGTCACCCCGAGAAAGACTTGGGTTTTCCCTTAGGGAGATGGGAAGCCACTGGGGGCTCCATGCAGAGGAGCAACCTGGTCTGAATTGTGTTTGAAAGAGCCACACGGCCCCTGTGTGGACAAAGAAACTAGGGGACTGAGAGAGGAAGAAGGAGACCAGTCAGGGGGGCACCAAGCATCCAGATCGGGGTGCCGCCCCTTGGGCTGTGAGGGGGCGGGGCAGGGGAGTGATGAGCAGCAGTGGGGTCCTGGATCTACTAGGATGGACTGGATGGGGGTGACAGAGAAAGACTGGAGGAGGATAACGTGAGCAAAAGGAAAAAATATTAAGCTCCCACTATACACCAGATACCGTTCTGGGAACGTAACATATATTACTTCGTTTCATCTTCTGAATGACCCTGTGAAATTAGTAGTGGTATTTTTGGCTACACGTAACGAATTAAGAAATTGAGACTTCTTTAAGACAAATTTAATGGTACACTTTTAGTTTTCATGCTTTTTATTTTTGAGACACAGAACTCTTCTTTCCAAGGTATTTTCAAAGAACTCCGACTTACATATAAAATAGATAATACCAGAGTTTCTCTGACTACAGATAAGTAGGGGGTTGAGAGTTTTCTTCATTCCCCTCCGGAGTTCTGGGGGTCTGCAGAATCTAGAGATTGAATACGACATCATCCTGGAGTCCGCAGGATTGCTAGAAGCGAAGACTTCCTGAAGCAGCTATTTGGTTTGAGTTGTTTTTAAGCCATAGGGAAATGGATACAAAATATGTTATTCTTCGCTAAAGAGAACGTATCATTGACTGGGAAATAAAACCAGTTCAGTGAAGCTGAATTTAGGTAGGTAGGTAGGTCGGTCGGTAGATGATAGATGGTGATAGATAGATTAGAAAGATAGATGATAGATGATATAGATAGATAGATAGATAGATAGATAGATAGATAGATAGATAGATAATGATGATGATGGATGGATGGAGACAAAGAGAGAGAGAGAGAGAGAGAGAGAGAGAGAGAGAGAGAGAGAGAGAGAATTTATAAGCCAGCACTATTTCCCCTGAGCTAGACCATTAAAAATAATGGACTATACATACAGTCAACTGAGGGAGACAGGTTCATTAATGGAAATAACCTTAGAGGAAGGAAAAAAAAAGATCTTTTTTAGGCTCTTGTCTACCTTTCACCATTATATGTACTTGTATCACAGAAATATGGAAGTTTTCTTTCCAAAGTTCAAGTTGGATCAGAAGTATGAGATGCATGACCTGCTTAAGCAGATGGGAATCAGAAGAATCTTCTTACCCTGGGCTGAGCTGGGTGACATCTCAGTTATTGCGAGAAATCTTAAAGTATCTAAGGTAAGTCAGGACTTTTCGTGAGGACCCAAACCCCCAGTATGAAATGGGACTAAAACCAAAAAATATTTTTGCAAGCCATTTTAACATTGATAAAGTACCAAGTTGTAGAAAATTTCATTTAAATTCAAAAGACTTGAAATAGCACCCGGGTCGGAGTTTTAAGAATTTCGAGCTCCTCTGTTAGAACATTTGTTCCAGTGATTTAATTTCTCTTATGCGTCGCCATCCCTCTTCTCTCTCAAATGCTCAAGGAGAAATTTACCCCTGAAAAGGAATGGAATTGGTTCCCAGATTCGTTTCAAAGTTCATGAAATCACCCCACTTTGAAGACGAAAGAAAGCCCCGGAAGTTATCTGGCCAACTTCTCACCACTTGTGGGATTTCCCTCCTATAATAGCCCT
>NW_011889148.1:795757-807019 GCF_000151845.1 Pteropus vampyrus
AGCTGTGGGGTTTAGTTAATATTTTCCCATACAGTTGCATTTTCTAATTCCAAAAGAGATTAAAGACAGCATCCACTTAACCTTGACCTGCAATCAGGCCTTAGCATCTCGCAGAAGGTAAGTCAGATCAACATCACGGTCCTGCAGACCAGCGCCTGAAAGAATTTTTCCTGCGAACACATGAAAAACTGAAGAAATGTGCTGTTTTACAGTTTAAATTGCAAATCATTAAATAGTCTCCTTCTTCTTATTCTGGGAAGTAAATTTTCATTCCGGGAAGTTAGGGATTCTCCAAGTACAGGATTCTCCGTACAGGCCACCAGAGTTCGGAAAGACCTCGGTGACCCCAGGGCTCAGCCTGGGACTCCGCAGGGAAGTCCCAGGTGCTGGGAAGCTTCTACAAAAGACTAGCCACACCCTTGACCCCACGTTGCCTGCCAGAGGAAAGTCAAAGTATTCAGGGGTTCCGGGCAGCTTGAGAACCTTCTGGAGCAACACCAGCTCAGCTAAAGAATCAGTAACGCAAAGTACATGCTCAACAAGTATTTGCCGCCCTGATGCACGTGTGCACGAATCGGCCAGAGTCCCTGGGTCCACGTCCAGAATGTGTCCCATCTGGGTTCCTGGGCTCTCCTGGTACTGTTCTGGGTTCTAAGGCAGTGCCTGGGGCCACCTCAGACCACGGCTCCCAGCAGAGGAGCCCTGTGCACTAACGGCCGGGGGCGTGGCCCCGTGGGAGGACCTCGGCCAGTGATCCCCAGCGGCCCCACCCCCTCCTCTCCGTTGCCGCCCAGGTGGCCTTCCACGTTATTTCCTTTTCTAGGTTTTACAAAGAGCGGTGATCGAGGTCAACGAAAAAGGAACGGAGGCAGTGGCGGGAACCCTCTCAGAAATCACGGCTTACTCCATGCCTCCGATCATCAAAGTGGACCGGCCATTTCACTTCATGATCTACGAAGAAAGCTCTAGAATGCTTCTGTTTCTGGGCAGGGTTGTGAATCCAACTCTCCTCTGACCCACCGCAGGCACGAAGACTTGGTGCGCAGCAGATGCTGAATCTGAGGTCCAGGAACCGCCCAGGATATTGGCTCTGGGTGCTAATTCGAGCCAATCTTAGACAAATTCAAATTTACTTTAAGGAGCTGTTTGGACAGTCTGCCTGCTATGTTAAGCCTGTTTCTAAGAGCCGTTGTTGTTGGCTAAAGGCTGGTTTGGTAGAATAGCTTTACCCTTCTCTGTTACTCCTCTATCCGGACTTTTTTAAAAAATGGTAGCTCAGAACACTATTTCCAGATGAAGCCTCGGGAAGACACGTGTGTGACTCATGTGCTTCACTCCTTTTACTTCCCCCTCCTGCAAAATAAGTGTTTCATTTTCACCAAAAGGAGAAGAAAATGGCCGGAGTGGGTCCTGATCACGCATCTGCCTCTGTGGGTCCCCGTCCACTCCATGGCGCGTCTGGTCATTTGGTAGACGCCTTAACTAAGCCACAGGCCACCTAGTCTGACACCTGCATTTTACAAAGGACGGAAAAGGGGAATCAGAGTCAGGGTCACATTCTGCCTTGCATGGGCCCCTGTCATTTCGCCTTCACGGGCTCTCTCCTCCATTAAAAAAAATATTTGTATATTAAAAATGATATTTTATGACTGCATTGGTATAATGATAATTTTATTCTGGATTTTATTTGTCTTTATACCAATGTATATAATTTGCTTATTGCAAGAAGTAAAACATCTTCATAGATCCCTAAAAGTACTATGGGCCTTAGGCACTGTGTTTACTGCACCTAATGAATAAATCATGCCAGACAGCTCATAGGATGCAAAATTCTTGCCCAAGGTCACCCAGTGTGGCAATGGCAGGGTCTCCCTGCTCCAGGCTCTAGCCTATTCCACTCTTCCTTCTATCTGAGACTTCTGGTGGGACGCAACTAAACAGGAAGCATGTGCTCGCCTCTGTGACCCACCGTGGTTAAACAGAATACAAGCCCGGACCTCGTGCCAAGGTTAAAAGGAAAACAGCAAATATCACCCCGCCCACCCCCGTCCCGAAACTGTCTTAAGCAGTCATTTTCTGTTACAGAGACAAGAAAATATTTTAGGAGTAAATTCAGAAACTCAGGAATAGAGCTAACTATTCTGGGACTGTCAGCTGTGTCAACTAAATGCCTAATCGGATTTGTTTGCTATCCAATTTCATACCTAAAATTAATGTATTGATTAACTTAACTATGAATAGAAATCAGAGTAATGTGTATCATACTTAATGTGAACAGGTAATGATATAGAGCAGCAGTATAAAGATTGACTTTTCATCATTTTAAATCCTGGACGTGAATTCACTCCTGTGTTCCTTGGCGCACCAGTTGACCAGTGGTAAGCGCGGCCACTCTAGGGCCTAGAAAGAGAGACACAGATAGAGGACTCACTCCAATGGCATTCTCCAGTGACTTGTTAGTGTTCAGTTAGTCAGGTTCATTTGTGGAAAAATCGTACAAAGAGGTATAAAAAAGGGTTCGAATTACCCACTTTTAGGAGAGGAAATTGAGGGGGAAAAAATGCCTAGGAGCACATATGACTCTGCAATAACTAGGGCCAAACCCAGTTAGAAAAAGATTCTTTATTACTGAAGGATTCACATGACATGTAGGTCACACTCTCCCTTCATCTCTCCACATGCATCGCAAAACGATGGTGGCATAACGCTGATACCTAACGCACTGCTCTTTAGACAGAAAATAGCCTTATTCTCTATTAAAAAAAATTTTTTTTTAATTCCTCAACATATGCTTGAAGAAGCTCCTAAGACACTAGGTTTCAGATTTTCCTATATGCATGGTGAAGAAATGCAGATCAACAAAAAGTGTAATTAATCATACAAAAAAACTCAAGGTTTCAACTGAGTGGGGAAATGTGGACATTGTAACAAGGTTTCCCTATATTTGTCAGATTTTAAAAACTGTTCCTTGTCTACGGCCATGCTACCCTGAACAAGCCCGATCTCCTCTGATCTCGGAAGCTAAGCAGGATTGGGCCTGGTTAGTACTTGGATGGGAGACCACTTAGGAAGACCAGGTGCTATAGGCTTTAAAAAAAAAACAAAACAAAATTGTTCCTATACAGACTCCCATTCTCTCTCACGTGCACACACACGCTATAACAATTAAGATTATTGAGTTAATCTAATTTATTTACTTTCACTGTAAAACTCCTACTTGAGCTAAAGAACCTGTTCATTTCAATTCAAATTTTCACGTATACCCACTAACTGCAAGTAAAAATGAACCCATCCTTCCAGAATAAGGGGTCTGAGCTCAGGAAGTTAAATACAATTTTCAAATGTGTATGAAGTTACAGAAAAAAAAAAAATTATATACGCTCTTTATTTTACCTCAAGAAAGTAAAATCTTTTGAGCCCTATCTCCATTTCTGCCAGTAAAATTGAGTTTTACATGTCTTGTTTTTCGCTTGTAATGCTAACCCGTGAAATTCTAGACCCCATCCTTATAAATGCAAGTTTCCATAATTAAACAGACGAAGGTGATATGGAGGGAGCTCTTTGTCACACAACCAGTTTAAAGGAACTGTTTGATAAGTTGTTAAACCCATTGTTAGTTGTTGAATGGAGTTCTATGCGGATATTCGTAAGTGTCACCAATTTGTTTTTTACTGTGTCTTTACATATCTGTCTTTGGAAGAATAAAATTAACAAATATTTCAATGATTTTAGAAATTACCACGTTCTGTGGGAAAAAAAGAGAAAACTTCCAAATGTAATTTTGATTGTCTTAATTGATCACTTCGTGCCTTAGAATAAAACTGCAGCTGACTTCTGTAATTCTCGAATTTTATAAGCAGTGGTGACTTTTCTCCGTCAGATCACTTTCCTGTTCTCCACATACATAATGGAAAATGAAAATTCCTGACTCTGCTAAATTTATTCTTGAACAAATAAACCGGAATTCTCCATTTTATTTATGGAGAATCTCCATAAATGAATCTCTATTAACCTCCAATGCTGATTACGAATCAAAGTGCTGGGAAAACTGATGCCTCTCCCATGTCCCATTAGGTACCACGGATACTCTCTCCTGAATCACAATGTGTCCAGTCCCATGTCACTGATGCTGGTAGGAGACATCATTAAAACAGGTAGATGAAATCCATAAAGAATGAACTAAATTAGCCAGTATGGTCAAGCTTCTCACACCTACTCAATTTTTACCCACTAACGAAATGGGTAGTTGAACAATTCCATTTACCTGATTGTCCTTAAATGAAAGATATTAAGAATGACTAAAAATAGCCAAAAAGAGGCCAATTTGTAAGGCAAAGGGGAAACGAATGGCATGAAAGTTTAACACTGAGTGGCTGTCCTGAGTAATTTATCGTTGACGTTGGTATGCTTTTCTTATTCATTGCTTAAAAATAAACTGTCTTACTCTTTAATTAAAGAAGAAAAACTGCAGGAAAAGTATTTAAAGCTTTTTTCACAAACACAGGTATCTCGTTAACCTATGTTTTATTTTGAGTAAATTCATTATTCATTATTTCACATTATAAAAAGTAACCACACACGCATATGCATTCACAAATTAGATCATCTTTATCATACATCAATATATTTTAAAAAACAAATATTTTCTAATATCAATATAGTTATATGCTGATTGCATTTTGAAATAGAGAAGCTGACAATAGCTTCATACAGTATATCTCAAGAACCGACATTTTAAAATTAATGACTGTATATGTTCCACAGGCAAATTTTGATGGAAATATTAGCATTAGTACAAATAAATGCTGTTGACATAGCTTAAGCATGATAGCTTGGAATAACAGCTGATTCAAACTAGATTCATCATTTTTAATTAAGGACAAATACAATCTAAAATGTAAACAAAGTATTTATAAAATAAATTCTTCTAGGAAATAAAGGAAATCATCAGTCTATTATTTTTAAGGTAGTTGTGGCTAAAAGTTATCAGAAATCTTTGGAATTTTCATTGCCAAATTTAAATTTCAGAATGCCCAGGTACACAACATATTGTCACCACAATTGGACTGATAAAATTGCAGACAGTTGTCTGTACCCTTTTCAGTGTGACTTTCCAACTGGGCTTGAGGATTCATGAGAAAATGCAATGTATTTCTCACTCTCAAGTCCCCCCTCCAAGTGATTATCTAGCTAGGGCAATTTTAGTTGATTTGGACTTTCATCTAATTTTTAAACACTAAAACTCTAGAAAAATTAAATAGATGGTTTCCTGCACAAATAAAGGCAGATTGTCTCTTCTGCAGCAGCAATTAAAGCACACGCCTAAAGTTGTTTTTCATGACACCTCACTATCACATTGGAATTCTGTGACCACATTATTATCTAAGAAATGTATATTATACCTCCTAGGGGAATCTAATTTCAAATATGGAACTTCTAGCAACGTCGGCTGCCACTGTGTATCTTTTCCATTCGTGAAGGAAAAAAAAAAAAAAAGCCCCAGCCATTGCTTTAGCCTCTGTCTGTCAATCACATCTTCCCTTTGTCTTCGTTTTGCCTCCTTCATCAAGCAGACAATTTAAGGATTGGATTTTCTGGATTTTCTTTGTCAAAAAGAAATGAAAAAAAAATGCGAAAGGAGGAGAGGAAAGGAATGGGGGAGGGAGGGAAGTAAAGAAGAAAGAAAGAGAAGAGAGAGAAGAGAGGAGAAAAAAAACACGAAAAATGTTAGCCACAAAATGCTTACAAAGTAAATTACAAAACATAGAATCTACTTTGAATAAATCTAATATATAAGAATTCTGATTAAGTGAAAAAATAAATTACACATTAAAGATTACTTGGAATTACCTTTAATTACCAAATCCTATGTGCATCTAACATAGCATTCGATTCAACTCATATAACTTTTCCTACATTTTTTATTTTGTATAACCATAATAGAAGTTAATGCAGCCTCAATATGTCAATTGTCTGATTTAAAAGACTTAAGATACGATGCATTCCCATATTTCCCTTAAATACCGATATTCCTAAATATCAGATGTATGTGTTATTTCTAAGACACTAAAAAGTTGGAGGATATATTGCATAGAATTCTTCTGAACAGCAAAAACTGAGATAATTAATACTTTCTGAAATCACTTTCTAGGCTTATTTTAAGTAAAAAGGATATATTTTCATTTGGATATGGCATGGTGCTGAACTACAAATAATAATACTTCACAGAAACATAACCAAACATGACCACATCGATCACCTATTCCAGTTATGTGGCAGTGCACATTCATGAAAAAGTCCAGATTAGAAGCACATCATATGGAGATACAGTTATGGGCTCGTAGATCCAGCCAGGTGTTAAAAAAGCAGCTGTGATATCGATATTCCTCCTCCTTCAGAATATTCAGAAAAGAAGAAACGAACTTGATGTGATTTTTTAGCAGCGTGTTTCTTTCTAGATTTATTTTTAAACAATTATACATATAATTGATTATATAAGTATTAGTATAATTATATGACTATATTACATACGTTGAGCAAGAGAAAATTCAGTCTATAAATAGGAAAAACACGCTCAACAATGAAAGAACAGATAAAGACAGTAATCTGAAATAAAGGAGAGGTGATATAAATACAGGAAATTTCGATGGTCTTTATTTTTAAAAATGCCTACAACATTTAGAAAAACAAGTTGAGAAGAGAATGGATTATATTATCATGTTACTAAGTATGCTCTTCAACAGAAGAAATCCAGGGAGACCTTTTGAGAGAAAGAGGGTCACAGGTGATAGAGAGGACGGATCTCAGGATGCTGGGACTGGAAGGTGCCTTAGGGGATAGACCAGGAGTCAACCCTGTCATTTTACAAATGGGATGACGGGGCCCAGAGTGCTGAACTGAATGTGTGCAGCTGCTTAACTGCTACTAGAACCAGGGTACAGGCTCCCGCTCCGTGCTCTCTACAGCCCATGACCCTGTCTTGCCTCTATTCTCATGACTTTTAAATGGAACGTCCATAGTATAATCATTAGAGCAACAACTGTATGTGCGAAGAGCATTCTCTGCAAATGAAAGTATCATCTGTATTAATACTACTAACTTATAATATAACTATTACTTTTTCTATTTCCCATTACAGTTTCCTGTTACATAGTCCTACTTTTTCCTCGAGTTCCTTTCCATAAATTTGTTTCTAAGTTTTGAATGAATTTAGCTGTATATTTGTATATATCAATAGCTAATTAAAATTTTAGAATAAGTTAGAATATCATTCAGTTCCTAAAAGGGATACCAGCATGGAGTTTCTGCTAAAAAAAAAAAAAAATGCATATCAGAGACTTTACTAGAAAATACTCATGAATAAAGTGAAATATGTTTAAAAGAAAATCTGAATCCTGTTTCAATTCTGTACTCATCAGAGATTTCGGTGCCCTACAGAAAGGGTAAACCTGCAGATATGGTTTGAAGCAGGCTGGACACATCACTTTGACTGTGACACGATGTCTTAACACGGTGATTGTTAGCTACTACTCTCCTGAATGTTTAAACTAAAAGAAACAAAGCCTTCAACACTGAAAACAAGATACAAATAGCACATGAAAAGGAACCGGGGGCGGGCGAGAATAGAGGCCCTTTATAACCTCAACTTCAAGGACAAGCTTGGCCTCCAGAAATCTCCAGCTTCCTGACCTACGTGCTGGACCCTACGTGCAGGAACATTTCTTAAGTGGCAGCAGCTGCACTGTCTTTCTGTGCTCTGGGCAACGAAGTACTGTGTGCACTTAAGCTAACTAGGAATGCAATTACCCCCAGCGTCTTCTCAGATAAAGTCCTGGAATACAAACATTCCACAGAACAATAAATAGATCTCGGATGTTAGTGGGAGGCATTTAAAGAGTCTTCTTGATTCCCTGAAGTTACAATGTTTTTGTCATATGTACATCATCTCATATAAAGTCTTAAGATAACAGAGGCACATGTGCTAATAATAATCCCTTTTAATTTTGAACATTTCCTCGCTACAGACATTTTCTGTTCTTTGGGAAGGAAAGTACCCGAGGAAAGCGTAGGATAATACACCTACACTAGCAGGGCGTCACTGAATTACTCACAAGGTGGCCTTCCGTGGTTGTGTGTCTTTACTTCCACTGCTCTTTGCGTCAATCGAGTTACCTGTCCCACGGGAGGTGCTTGGAAGGGCGGTATTAGGAGAAAAGGAAGTTGGTGCACTACTAGCATTTCGAGTCCGGAATGAATCATCTGAAAGTAATACGTGTAGAGTCAGACATTTTTAATATACTAAGAAAGATGTTAACCTAAGGGAAGAAAAGTTAATAATAGCTGACTTTTTTCTTTTAAATCAGTTTATCAGGGTATAATTTATATACAATAAACTGCACAAATTTACGGTTTTGACCCGTGAAGCTCTCACCCATTACTACCAAATGTTTCCTCCTCTCCTTGTAAACGCTCACGCGGGTCCCCACCCCCCGGCAACCAGATCTGCCTCTTGTCACTATGGATCAGTTTTCATTTTCTAGAATTTTATATAATCAACAGAATTACGTTGATTCATCTATGTTGTTGTGTATGTCAATACTTCATTCCTTTGTATTGCTGACTAGTATTCCATTGTATGGATATGTCAAAATTTTGTTTATAAATTTTCCTATTGATACAAATTTGGAATGTTTTTTTCCAGTTTTTGACTATTATAAAGTAGCTATGAACAATCATGCACCAATCTTTATGTAAACATATTTTGATATCTCTTCAGTAAAAGTCTAAGAGTAGAATTGCTGGATCACATAATAAGTGTGTCTTTTAACCTTATAAGAAACTGCCAAATTGTTGTCCAAAATGGTTGTACCGCTTTGCATTTCCACCACAACTGTCTGAGAGTTCGGGAGGGCTGCTCCACATCCTCGCACACACTTGGTACTGTGAGCCTTTTCGATGTGGACATTACAGTGAAGCTAGGGATGGTCCCCCTTCCTCCAAGATACAGCTCTGGAATTTTCTTAGTCCCTTTCTCAGCCCTCTCCCTGTGGCTCCTGAATTTCTCCCTTGTCCCTTACTCAGCCCTCACCCTGTTCTGTCCTCCAACTCCGGTGTGAGAAACAAGCCAAGGCCTGGAGACAAGATAGATGGCTTTGGGCAGTCCCTTCCCCTCTAGGCGGCATGAAAAACAAGCCCAAACCAGGAGGCAAGATGGATAACCTTGGGACATCCCCTCACTTCCAGGATAAGGCTTCAGAGTCTTTCCCTTGTCCTTAGTTCAGCTGTAGCTAATCGTAATATCATTATAGTATCACCTGCATTGCAAGTACCACGTCTCCAGCCCCCGCCCCCAAGGAAAACAACAGCCCCTAATCCAGACAGCCCAGTGCAACTTGCTCTCCAAGTTTGCCTGCATTTTCGCTTTACTAAAACTTCCCTGCTTGCTGTTTGTGTGTCCTTGAATTCTTTCCCGCAGCATAAGACAAGAACCTGGTTGCCAGAGCTTCGGGTCTGGGTCCTTCTTTGGCCTCCCACCCTGTGGAGCTCTCCAGCACCAATCGTGGGTGTGAAGCGGTATCGCCTCGTCTTTTTTTTTTTTTTCTCTCATTACTTTTCATTTGCGTTTCTCTAACGATTACTGATGTGAAGTATCTCTTCATTTGTATATCTTCTTTTGCGAAGTGTAGGTTCAAATCTTTTTCCCATTTTAAAATTAGTTGCCTAATTAGTTTTAAAGATTTCTTTGTATATTCTGAATACAAGTCTTTAGTTTTAAAGATTTCTTTGTATCTTCTGGATACGAGTCTTTGTCAAGTATACGTAGTATAAATATGTTCTCCCAATCTGAGCTCTGCCTTTTATTTTCTCATAATATCTTTCAAGGTCCATAAGTTTTCAATTTTGATGAAGCCCAATATCTTAACTTTTTCTTTTATGGTTTGGATAAATCTTTTATGGTCTATCCCCAAATTACGAAGGTTTCCTTCTATACTTCCTTCAAAAATGTTATAGTTGTAGATTCTATGTTTAAGTTCATAATAAATTTTGAGTTAATTTTGTGTATAGTGCAAAATAAGAATTGAAGTTCAGTTTTTGTTTGTTTGTTTGTTTTAAATACAGATATCCAATCATTCTAGCAACCTTTTTAAAAAATACTATCCCATCACCATGGCTTTATCTTGGAGCATTTGTTGAAATTCAAATTGACCACGTATGTCGACATAGGCCACACAGTTTTGATTACTGCAGCTTTAAAGCAAGTATTGAAATTAGTAACTTAGGTTCTCTAACTTTTCCTTTTTCAAAACGAGTTTGGCAATACTCAGTCCTGTGCATCTCACTATAAATTCCTATAAAAAGACTGCTAGAATTTTGATCGGGACTACACTGACTCTCTGGATCAATTTATAAAGAGCTGACATAACAATATGAAGTCTTCCAATCCATAAACATGATATATCTCTCCACTGTCAGAGCCCAAGACAGACCACCTCAAAATATCCCACAATGGCATGTTGCTTACTTTGAATTAAAGTGATTTGACAAGTAGCCAGTGCCTGAAGGGCACCTTGACCCTACTCTGTCTCCTTAAATACAGGAAATAAATCTCCCCTGTGAAAGGTGTCCCACCCCTGCCACATACCTCTGTGCCTGGAGACAAAGAGTCTGGATCAACAAGCCTTGTTGCCTCTTTTCTTAAGCAAGGAATTTACCTTGCTTAAATTCCTTACCAACAAGTACGCAAACCTTACTTATATTCCTTTTTAATGATCGTTAGCTTTTTTTTCCTTTGTCCTGTCAATTTCTTCACAAATTTATTGTTTCTTTGTCTAAAAAATATTAAAAAATGTCTGGCTCGATCATTTCTTTGAGCCTCATATTTTATGATCTGACCATCTTATGATTCTCCTGCACACACGTTAGATTGGTTTTTCTCCTGTTAATCTAGTCTTGAGTCAATTTTATTGTTTTATTATTAGTCCAGCTATAAGAACTAACGAAGGAAGGAAGGGAGTTCTCCCTGTCCTGACAGCACTTAGTTAGGTCTTCCTTAACTTCTTTCAGGAACATTTTAAAGTTTTTAGTGTACATTTAGCACACATTTGGTTAAATTTGTCCCTGAGCATTTCATGTTTCTGAAGTTATTGTAAATGCCAATTTTTAAATAGACTTTATTTTTTAAGTTTTAGATTTTCAGAAATATCAAAAAGATAGTACGAAACCTTCTCATTTACTCCCTCACCTAGTTTCCCTCTTAATAAC
>NW_011889148.1:807069-809589 GCF_000151845.1 Pteropus vampyrus
TTTTATGGTTTGGATAAATCTTTTATGGTCTATCCCCAAATTACGAAGGTTTCCTTCTATACTTCCTTCAAAAATGTTATAGTTGTAGATTCTATGTTTAAGTTCATAATAAATTTTGAGTTAATTTTGTGTATAGTGCAAAATAAGAATTGAAGTTCAGTTTTTGTTTGTTTGTTTGTTTTAAATACAGATATCCAATCATTCTAGCAACCTTTTTAAAAAATACTATCCCATCACCATGGCTTTATCTTGGAGCATTTGTTGAAATTCAAATTGACCACATATGTCGACATAGGCCACACAGTTTTGATTACTGCAGCTTTAAAGCAAGTATTGAAATTAGTAACTTAGGTTCTCTAACTTTTCCTTTTTCAAAACGAGTTTGGCAATACTCAGTCCTGTGCATCTCACTATAAATTCCTATAAAAAGACTGCTAGAATTTTGATCGGGACTACACTGACTCTCTGGATCAATTTATAAAGAGCTGACATAACAATATGAAGTCTTCCAATCCATAAACATGATATATCTCTCCACTGTCAGAGCCCAAGACAGACCACCCCAAAATATCCCACAATGGCATGTTGCTTACTTTGAATTAAAGTGATTTGACAAGTAGCCAGTGCCTGAAGGGCACCTTGACCCTACTCTGTCTCCTTAAATACAGGAAATAAATCTCCCCTGTGAAAGGTGTCCCACCCCTGCCACATACCTCTGTGCCTGGAGACAAAGAGTCTGGATCAACAAGCCTTGTTGCCTCTTTTCTTAAGCAAGGAATTTACCTTGCTTAAATTCCTTACCAACAAGTACGCAAACCTTACTTATATTCCTTTTTAATGATCGTTAGCTTTTTTTTCCTTTGTCCTGTCAATTTCTTCACAAATTTATTGTTTCTTTGTCTAAAAAATATTAAAAAATGTCTGGCTCGATCATTTCTTTGAGCCTCATATTTTATGATCTGACCATCTTATGATTCTCCTGCACACACGTTAGATTGGTTTTTCTCCTGTTAATCTAGTCTTGAGTCAATTTTATTGTTTTATTATTAGTCCAGCTATAAGAACTAACGAAGGAAGGAAGGGAGTTCTCCCTGTCCTGACAGCACTTAGTTAGGTCTTCCTTAACTTCTTTCAGGAACATTTTAAAGTTTTTAGTGTACATTTAGCACACATTTGGTTAAATTTGTCCCTGAGCATTTCATGTTTCTGAAGTTATTGTAAATGCCAATTTTTAAATAGACTTTATTTTTTAAGTTTTAGATTTTCAGAAATATCAAAAAGATAGTACGAAACCTTCTCATTTACTCCCTCACCTAGTTTCCCTCTTAATAACCTTACATTAGTGTGCTACACTTGCTGTAATTAATGAGCCAAGCGTGATACAGTATTAAGTAAAACCCATCGTGTGTTCAGATTTCCTTAGTTTTTACCTAATGTCTGTTCCTGTCTCAGGAACATTACATTTACTTGTCAGGTCATCTTAGGTTCTCCTTGGCTGTGATGGTTTCTCAGCTTCTCTTTGTTTTTGAGGGGTACCAGTCAATTCTGTAGGATGCCCCTCTACTAGAATTGGTTTGATGCTTTTATTTTATATAATTAGACTAGGGTTATGGGTTTGAGGGACAATGACAGAGGTATAGTGCCATTTTCATCACACTGTGTCAAGGGTACACACTATGATATTTTTATCACATTTTATCACTTTAGCGCTGATCACTAGAAATGGGATTTCTTTTTTCTTTTTTCTTTTTTTTTTTTTTTTGAGTTACAGAGTACTTTAAAAATCTAGGATTCTTGATGAACTTTACCAAACTGCTTTCCAAAAGGGTCCCATTGATCTTCATCTCCACTAACAATGGATCCATCCATTGCAGTCTGTTTCCTTACTAGCATGCTCTTCCTATTATTTCCCCCAGTCTGTAGTACCCACACGGCCTTGCAGTGTTATAATGGATGACAGGCAAAAGTCACCAGATGATTAATGATGGGTTCTGTTAAGTAAAAAGGATTCAATTCGCCCTTCTGAGCAATGACTTTGATCTTTCTTCTCGGCTTTATTTAACACTTTTGTTCTCACACCCACTCCATCCTCCAACGTGGTCTGCTGTGGCTCCCGAAGATCCCAACACTCAAGTGTTCTTTATGACAGGTACTCTGTATGGATGTTACTCCATACCCTCTTCCCCTGTCAAAATTCTAGCATGTCTGAAGGTTCATCTCACATGACACAACTATCCTCAAGCCTGTCTTAAGTCTCACAAGTAGACAAAAATCTCTTCTCTATGTGGAACGCCTAAAACATTTTGAGACAGACATTTTGCTTCCATTTTCTCTTTATATATCAGATATGTAATTGATTGTGACTTTTTCCTCAGTCTGTATTTCATTAAGTAATAAATAATAAGTAATAACCACATTTTTCACACCAAGAAAACTAGGAGATATTTCATTCAATTTATAGTCTCTCTCCCCAAAATAATATTGAATACTTAAGATAGAATATTTTTCAAATATTTTAAG
>NW_011889148.1:809639-828993 GCF_000151845.1 Pteropus vampyrus
TCCATTGCAGTCTGTTTCCTTACTAGCATGCTCTTCCTATTATTTCCCCCAGTCTGTAGTACCCACACGGCCTTGCAGTGTTATAATGGATGACAGGCAAAAGTCACCAGACGATTAATGATGGGTTCTGTTAAGTAAAAAGGATTCAATTCGCCCTTCTGAGCAATGACTTTGATCTTTCTTCTCGGCTTTATTTAACACTTTTGTTCTCACACCCACTCCATCCTCCAACGTGGTCTGCTGTGGCTCCCGAAGATCCCAACACTCAAGTGTTCTTTATGACAGGTACTCTGTATGGATGTTACTCCATACCCTCTTCCCCTGTCAAAATTCTAGCATGTCTGAAGGTTCATCTCACATGACACAACTATCCTCAAGCCTGTCTTAAGTCTCACAAGTAGACAAAAATCTCTTCTCTATGTGGAACGCCTAAAACATTTTGAGACAGACATTTTGCTTCCATTTTCTCTTTATATATCAGATATGTAATTGATTGTGACTTTTTCCTCAGTCTGTATTTCATTAAGTAATAAATAATAAGTAATAACCACATTTTTCACACCAAGAAAACTAGGAGATATTTCATTCAATTTATAGTCTCTCTCCCCAAAATAATATTGAATACTTAAGATAGAATATTTTTCAAATATTTTAAGAAAAGTTTACCCTTATAAATATGTTTTTATTTAGGACTTTGGATGTTAAGTTTTAGGATTTGTAGATCATATAGCCTCCTAATTCTCAAGCTGACTTAAGAACTAGCAAAGTAAAAACTGAAGAAATTAATTAAAACTCTTAAAAAACAGTTCTGAATCAATATTCTTAATGATTTAGACAAAGAAATTCCTTGGCAAGAATTACTACATGTTCATGAATAAATATTCTCATTTACAGCTGGGTGAGGTCATCTCCAAGAGGCCAGATGGGACCCTCCCAGGTTGGAAGAATGCCTTACAGGAATCTATAATCTTCTGCACCATTAGCTCCAAGCCGACTTTCTATACACATTTATAATGTTTAAAGGCACCTTATATAGGAAATAAAAACCTCAAACCCAAATGTTTCCTTAGTTATCACCTAAAGAACTCACTGCTTTGCTAAGATAAAAGTAATCAACAGTTTTATTATTTATAGACCTAACTTAAATGTTGACAATTTTAGTTCAACAATTTTGTTATTAAATCCTTTCAGATTTTTACAATACTCATAGCATACCTTGTAGAACTACTCTACATACTGTATGTGGATGTCAATACTTTGATACTGGAAAGTTTTTCTCTTCTGGCAAATGAAAACATACTGTTTACAGAATAGCCAATGAATGTATATATTCTTCATGAGAATCAAAAGAAAACAAGAAGAGATAAGAAGAGAAAATACTCATAACATATCTAAATGTAATGTAAAAAGGAGATATAACTAAACTTTTTAAAATCTCAGACCTTGAGTAGATTTGCTATTATTTACACTAAAAAGTTGCCATCGATCTATATTATAATTTTCAACCAATATTTCCAGAGCTAAAAGTTAAAAATATACTTACAGCCACTAGCAATTTTGAGCACTATATTCTTTCTTATTCATAACATAATTCTATGTTGTCATATAAAGCAGAAGTCAGCAAACTACAGCCTGTATGCCAAATCTTGCCCACTGCACGTTTTTGTTAGTAAAGTTTTATTGGAACACAGCCATACCTATTCATCACATATCGCCTACAGCTGCTTTTACTCTACAATGCCCCGAGTTGAGTAACTGGGCCAGAAACCCAGCTGGCCTGCAAAACCTAAAATATTTACCATCTGGCCCTTTACAGAAAAAGTCTGCTGACCCCTGGTATAAACTTTCGAATATATAATGAAGTAAAAGGTTTAGCTGCATATGATCCACATTAAAACTCTATTGTTTTTAACTTCCGTAAAATCACTGCAAAAAAATTGAGCCTCAGCAGGTCCTCAGATTATGGCAAAACCTAGGCTATCATTTTGTCCTTTTTCTCTTCCAAAAGTATTGCACTCTGAGTCTTGACACAGGGAAAACAGAATGGCATAGTCAAGTATTTTCTCAATTGCTAGGAAAAGGGTTATTTCCTAGAATTCGATAAAGATATAAATTTAGAAAAAAAAATGGGGTCTAGAAATTAAAAAATTGGTCATTTAAAGAAAATTATATTTTATTAAGTTGAGCAATTTTTGAAGAGCTCAGATTTCTACTTACCAGTTAGTGAAATGATAGATGTCTTTGCTAACCCTGAGACAGAAGATGTATATGCTGCCGTAGAACTTTTACTAGAAAAGAACATTATTAAGTTTAAAATATAAGAATGTGTTTGTTTCAATCCCAGTCATCCAGTACTTAGTCTTTTTAAACCTTTTTTTAATGCTTTCCTCTACTTCTTATAAGACATGCTTGCCCCTTTTCTCATTTTTTTTTACATTCTATGCCTTACAACAATTACTTTGTCTATAACTTAAAAGCATTTCCTTAAGTTTTTGCTGCATTAGAATAACAGTCTTTTGATGCTCAGCCATGACAGGTAGTGAAATTCTGAATGAATGATATTTTCTTGGAAATAACTCATCTTTCGTTCAAATTTCTTTTGTCCATCAGGAGATCACCCTTTTGACTAGGAACTCTAGATAGATCTACTGATCATGTCCTAAAATAGAGCTCAAAATCTTGAATAAGCTATCTTTAATATAAGAAACACACTTTTGTTCCATATTATTTTTCTTAATAGAGCAATAAATACTTTTAAAGACTTTTATGTTTCCTTAAAATTACTGTGCTTGTCTATTGATAAGCAGCTGTTATATACTACATGTGTATAACATATATAAAATATCATGTTCATTTAATTCACATTAATTCTCTCCTAATCGTAACTGTTAATAATTTTGTCTGCTGGGCCGAAGGGGAAGCTAGACCTTCGCTTACTGTCAAGAGAACTCTTGTTATGATCACTTTGCCACAGAAACATGCCAGTGGCTTCTTTATAGACAGAATATTAATAGAAAACGGATGTCCACATCCATTTAGCAAATGGGGCATGACTATACCCATTTAGCAGTCTAGTGGCACATGTGGCATAGTGCCATCTTTCTCTTAAAACACTATATGGATTCCATGATGTTATTATGTAGTGTCATGGCAGCAGTCTGCACAGATTACCAGGAAACCTATCCTTATGCAAATTGGTAGACTATTTTTTAACATAAAATCTTTACAGAAGAAAACCTAAAAATGATTGACCTATTAAACAATCAAAATCAAACCTAATTTTTATAAAGTAATTATTCACATAAAGATGTGTGACTATAAAATAAAAATTAAAATATGAACGGCTGACAGATCATACCTAGCACACTTGTCTAAGTTGCCGTTTTTATTTAGGACTTTGGATGTTAAGTTTTAGGATTTGTAGATCATATAGCCTCCTAATTCTCAAGCTGACTTAAGAACTAGCAAAGTAAAAACTGAAGAAATTAATTAAAACTCTTAAAAAACAGTTCTGAATCAATATTCTTAATGATCTAGACAAAGAAATTCCTTGGCAAGAATTACTACATGTTCATGAATAAATATTCTCATTTACAGCTGGGTGAGGTCATCTCCAAGAGGCCAGATGGGACCCTCCCAGGTTGGAAGAATGCCTTACAGGAATCTATAATCTTCTGCACCATTAGCTCCAAGCCGACTTTCTATACACATTTATAATGTTTAAAGGCACCTTATATAGGAAATAAAAACCTCAAACCCAAATGTTTCCTTAGTTATCACCTAAAGAACTCACTGCTTTGCTAAGATAAAAGTAATCAACAGTTATTATTTATAGACCTAACTTAAATGTTGACAATTTTAGTTCAACAATTTTGTTATTAAATCCTTTCAGATTTTTACAATACTCATAGCATACCTTGTAGAACTACTCTACATACTGTATGTGGATGTCAATACTTTGATACTGGAAAGTTTTTCTCTTCTGGCAAATGAAAACATACTGTTTACAGAATAGCCAATGAATGTATATATTCTTCATGAGAATCAAAAGAAAACAAGAAGAGATAAGAAGAGAAAATACTCATAACATATCTAAATGTAATGTAAAAAGGAGATATAACTAAACTTTTTAAAATCTCAGACCTTGAGTAGATTTGCTATTATTTACACTAAAAAGTTGCCATCGATCTATATTATAATTTTCAACCAATATTTCCAGAGCTAAAAGTTAAAAATATACTTACAGCCACTAGCAATTTTGAGCACTATATTCTTTCTTATTCATAACATAATTCTATGTTGTCATATAAAGCAGAAGTCAGCAAACTACAGCCTGTATGCCAAATCTTGCCCACTGCACGTTTTTGTTAGTAAAGTTTTATTGGAACACAGCCATACCTATTCATCACATATCGCCTACAGCTGCTTTTACTCTACAATGCCCCGAGTTGAGTAACTGGGCCAGAAACCCAGCTGGCCTGCAAAACCTAAAATATTTACCATCTGGCCCTTTACAGAAAAAGTCTGCTGACCCCTGGTATAAACTTTCGAATATATAATGAAGTAAAAGGTTTAGCTGCATATGATCCACATTAAAACTCTATTGTTTTTAACTTCCGTAAAATCACTGCAAAAAAATTGAGCCTCAGCAGGTCCTCAGATTATGGCAAAACCTAGGCTATCATTTTGTCCTTTTTCTCTTCCAAAAGTATTGCACTCTGAGTCTTGACACAGGGAAAACAGAATGGCATAGTCAAGTATTTTCTCAATTGCTAGGAAAAGGGTTATTTCCTAGAATTCGATAAAGATATAAATTTAGAAAAAAAAATGGGGTCTAGAAATTAAAAAATTGGTCATTTAAAGAAAATTATATTTTATTAAGTTGAGCAATTTTTGAAGAGCTCAGATTTCTACTTACCAGTTAGTGAAATGATAGATGTCTTTGCTAACCCTGAGACAGAAGATGTATATGCTGCCGTAGAACTTTTACTAGAAAAGAACATTATTAAGTTTAAAATATAAGAATGTGTTTGTTTCAATCCCAGTCATCCAGTACTTAGTCTTTTTAAACCTTTTTTTAATGCTTTCCTCTACTTCTTATAAGACATGCTTGCCCCTTTTCTCATTTTTTTTTACATTCTATGCCTTACAACAATTACTTTGTCTATAACTTAAAAGCATTTCCTTAAGTTTTTGCTGCATTAGAATAACAGTCTTTTGATGCTCAGCCATGACAGGTAGTGAAATTCTGAATGAATGATATTTTCTTGGAAATAACTCATCTTTCGTTCAAATTTCTTTTGTCCATCAGGAGATCACCCTTTTGACTAGGAACTCTAGATAGATCTACTGATCATGTCCTAAAATAGAGCTCAAAATCTTGAATAAGCTATCTTTAATATAAGAAACACACTTTTGTTCCATATTATTTTTCTTAATAGAGCAATAAATACTTTTAAAGACTTTTATGTTTCCTTAAAATTACTGTGCTTGTCTATTGATAAGCAGCTGTTATATACTACATGTGTATAACATATATAAAATATCATGTTCATTTAATTCACATTAATTCTCTCCTAATCGTAACTGTTAATAATTTTGTCTGCTGGGCCGAAGGGGAAGCTAGACCTTCGCTTACTGTCAAGAGAACTCTTGTTATGATCACTTTGCCACAGAAACATGCCATTGGCTTCTTTATAGACAGAATATTAATAGAAAACGGATGTCCACATCCATTTAGCAAATGGGGCATGACTATACCCATTTAGCAGTCTAGTGGCACATGTGGCATAGTGCCATCTTTCTCTTAAAACACTATATGGATTCCATGATGTTATTATGTAGTGTCATGGCAGCAGTCTGCACAGATTACCAGGAAACCTATCCTTATGCAAATTGGTAGACTATTTTTTAACATAAAATCTTTACAGAAGAAAACCTAAAAATGATTGACCTATTAAACAATCAAAATCAAACCTAATTTTTATAAAGTAATTATTCACATAAAGATGTGTGACTATAAAATAAAAATTAAAATATGAACAGCTGACAGATCATACCTAGCACACTTGTCTAAGTTGCCATATTTTGCATGAAAGGCTTGATTATTAAAAGACTGGCTTCGAATCAATTTGGATTTCTTGATTTCTTTGCCTATAGTAATAAGCAGAAGAAAAATGCAACTGTTCAGTTCCTCTTTAGACGCCCCAACCCCATGTCCGCTCCAACTCCCACCATTTTCACTAAAACACAGATGGGTCTAGGCTCCCTTTCCTTAGTTTGAGCTGACTGGGGTATCTCTTACCCACACTGGCCTTTAGGAAGTACCAAAACGATGAATGGTAAGAGGAAAATGGTGCTCTAGAATAATATAGCTCATATAAGAGAGTGACTTTCCCCATAAGCGATTTTGTATAAAAGGACAAAAGGAGACGTGAAGAGTCACTCCTTACTTGTCGATGGAGTGCCGGAAGAGGGCCCGGGGACAGGGACGGGGATGCTCTTGGGCAGCGTTGTTGGTGTCTTCGTGTCTCTTCCTAAAACAAACTCTGCTTTAAGTGCTGTGATTTCCTCTGAGTTCTTATTACTCTCCATAAACACACAAGACAACACAGAAAATGTGAAACACTCTCCCTACCTAAGCAGCGCTGTTTCCCAGATATTCTCACTTTACATATTTACACATTTCTATCTTAGTTACTCAGTGATTTTACAATCTTTGTGCTGTTATCGAACTTGAAGTTTTCCTTTGAAGGGTCTGAATGTCAGCACTGACCCCCACCACCATTTATTCATGGATTCTTAACATGTACACCGCATTAAGCAGACAGTTTCTGTCATCGACTTTTAAAAATAAAAGAAAAACAATTTTCGAAATAAAATTAACAACTCAGCATGGTCTTTCGGAATGCCAGGATGCAACATTAATTGTGTGACTTAGTGGTGAAGACAGGAAAACTACTTACGTTTCTTTTCAAAGGTTTTATCGCTCATGGGCCGTCCATCATTTTGTTGCTTCTCTTTCTCTAATTGTTCCTATTATTAAAATAGTATCTTAGCATTAAAGGTAAGTGTAAATAGATTTAGAAAAGTGTTCTAATGAGAAAGTACTCTAAGCTTTAGAGATAAAAATATCATTCATGAAAATGCCTAAAAGAAGTACACATTTTTTTTTCCAAATTAGTGTCTAAAGAATTATGTTCTTTTCACATCTACAGAATTGTGCCTTTGGACATATGTCAAGCTAAAACAAGGAGTTCAGTATCATTGTGATAATGAGCCTTTATTTTCTAGAAGGTATTTACAGATTCTCATTAGCAAAATATTTGTTACTGTTTGGTAAACGACAAAATAATGTTTTTCTTTAAGAAAACTGAGAGAAAAGGAAATGGTCTTTGGGATATTTTTTAAATGTTTTATTGAAATATAATACACATAGAGAAAGTACATAAATTATAAATGCAGAGCTCAATGAATTTTCCCAAAATGAACACACCTACATAGCCACACCAGCTCCCAGATCAGGATACAAAACATTACCAAAATTCAGGAGTCCCTTATCCCAATAGAATAAGAAGGCAAGAAAATCAATAAACATATCAAGTTCTGAACAAGCTACATGTATAGAACACTACACTCAATAACTGGAGAACACGGATTCTTTTCAAGTGCACATATAGAATAATAAAAAAGATGGAGAAAATAAACAAGATAAAAAAATTCCACGTAGAATTTGACTGCATAAAAAAAGAACCAAATGAAAATTCTAAAACTGAAAATAAAACATGTAAAACTGGAAAATAAAATGTCATTAAGTGAGCTGGGCAGTAATGTTATCTACTTTCTCTATCTTTTCCTCTATTATTTTGATCATATTAATCACACTTATCTTAAAGTCCTTGTCTGCTAACTCCAGTATCAGGTTCATCTATGGGTCTTTTTCTATTATCTGATTTTTCTCTTATATCATTCAGTGTGAAAAACTTTTAGAGCCTTCTTATTCTCTATAGCTTCTACCACTAGCAATCCTGAACTAGAAAGTGAAATTAAAAATTACAATACCATTTACAATGATGCCCCCCAAAATGTAATATACCTAGATATAAATCTAACAAAAGACTTCCTTGAACTCTGAGCTTAACATTACCAAAATTACTGAGAAAAAAGTCAGGAAGTCTAAATAACTAGAGTAGTAGACAGTGTTCATGGATTAGAAGCCTCACAATGTTAAGATGGCAATTCTCCAAATTGATCTATAGATCAATCCTAATTAACACAATCCTCACAAAAATTCTCGTCGGCTTTTTATAAAAGTGGACAAACTGATTCTAAATGTTATCAGAATAAATTATGATGGACAGAAGTATGACCAAAAAAAGATTACATAATGTATGATTAAATTTATATAAATTCTAGTTGCAAACTAATTTATAGTGACAGAAATTAGATTAGTAGTTTCTGGGGATGAGAGAAGAAGATATGAATCATAAGGGACATGAGGAAATGTTTAGCATTTTGACTGTGGTGATGGTGTCACAGATATGTTCATATGTCAAAATTCATCAAGTCCTACAACTAAAACGTGCGGTTAATTATATATCAATAATACTTCAATAAACGTTTTTTTTTAAAAGCTTCTCAAATATAGTTTTCCTTATAGTTCAAGACTCTAGTCATTGAGGAAGAAAGAAGTGTGAAATTGAAAAGATCAAGACTCTAGTCATTGAGGAAGAAAGAAGTGTGAAATTGAAAGAAATTATTAGTTTTAATGACAAAGCACAGTTAATATTAGTTAGAAAAGAATGTGTGTGTGCATGTGAAAACATACCATTTCCAAAAGAAGTAGTTCTTCTCTTTCTTTCTCTTGATCCAACAAATCTTTTTCATAAAACTTTTTCTGAAACTAAGTTTAAAGTTTAAAATGAAATTGTGAAACACTGATGGTAAGTATTTGCCAACATTTAAATATTCCTTGCAACATAAAGAGAATGTACTCACAGCATCCATAGACATTTCCATTCTGTCCAACTCTAACACAGTCTATAAAGAAAGTTTTTAAAATTATTCAACAGTAACTCAATTAAAGCAACCAGTCATTTCTCAAAAACACTCCTTTTTTAATAGGGAAGTTCAAATAGGAGACTTTTGCACTATGCTGAGGACTAAATTAGAAACTTTTAAAGTTTCTACCAATTTTACACTGTATTTTTAATCGACCTGTGTATATTAATGCCAGGATCCATATAAACGTTAAAATTTTTTATCCTTAAGAAAATCAAGTCTAGACGAATATTTTAAATACTCAATATATGTAACTTAACTAATTTCTAATAACTCCCAGTGGTACTCTTCTGAATTTTCAAAAATAGAAATAACTTTTGAATTTTTAAAAAATCTTTTAGCTGAATATATATGAAGGAATCTATCATTTGGTTTCAAATTCTTAATTCCTTTCCTTTCCACAAAAACTTTGATCATATGACACTCGAACCAATAGAAGAGACTTAATTCTGAAAGCATTCTCTCAATTAAGTATTTGTCTTTCAGAATACACTAGTCTGAAACAAATTATTTTGATCAGACAATGGTCCACCTACCCCAGGGTTCTGTCCCCAACAGAGGACAGTACTTCTCTGCAGGAGTAACTGAACTGGCCAAAATAAAGCGCCTCTACATATTCACACGCCACAGCTAGCCACTGCCAACATATTATCTGACGTTGAAATTTATGGAAATTTAAAAATTTATGCCATGAAATATCCCTTTTAAATAAAGTTACTTCCCATCTTACAAAACTGACTGGAGAACATTATTCCATTTTTAACCTGACGCTTTGAGTAACTTCTTCAAAGGTTCCCATACCACGCATGGGGTTGGCTATGTCATACTACAGAATTTTCATGGAAGAGATTGACTTTGTACTTAAAATAAGAGCTGTTAGTCTACGGCCACACCACCTTGAACAAGCCCAATCCTGTCTGATCTCGGAAACTAAGCAGGGTCGGGCCTGGTTAGTACTTGGAAGGGAGACCACCTAGGAAGACCAGGTGCTATAGGCATAAAAAATAAAAACTAAAGGATTGTAAGCTGAATGTCCTTGCAATCTGTGAGGTCAACCAAGGGTTGCCTCGCCTAAAAAAATAAAAAATAAAAAAGAACTGTGCTCCGGAATAACCTATTATAGGTTAGTAACCCATTAGTTTAATTATATCTGTGCCTATTTATGGGGTTAGCTAATAAATTCCATCAGAAAAGTAATAAGCCCTCTCGTGCTTATTATTTTAACAAGTTAACTGCATTGCCTAAGCTTCTGTAATTAAATGGCAAGGTCAGAGATACCTGGTAGAAAAGAGAGAGAGAGAGAGAGAGAGAGAGAGAGAGAGAGAGCGTGCGTGCGTGCGTGCGTGCGTGCGTGTTTTAGACGCATGTCCAGACTCTGGGTATTTATGGTTATTTCAGGTGATGAAGAGGAATTCATATATCAGTAAAATGAAATTATACTAATTAATACTAAGTCATCAAATCGTTTTTTTTAAAAGTTCCTCATGTGACATCTGGCAATGATTTCTAGAAAAAAAAAAAAACAAAGAATATTTCCCCCTCATATCAATGTCACATATTTAAGACATTAATAAATTGCTTTCTCTCATTACAAATAAATGCTCAAAACTATGTATCCTGAAGTTCACAGATTCATAAAAGCAACCACTTTAACTTAATCTTATAAAAACATACATTCAGCAAAAAAGAGTTTTTGAAGACTAAACTATTTTAAGGTTTGACTTCACGAACGAAAATTTTTACTGTTTTAGTTAGTTTTCCAATATTCCCAAACAACCCATATACTGACATATCACATACTAAAACAAAACAAAAACCATAAGACACAATATAACATTATTGAAAAAAAGGATGCACTCCCGGGAGGAGACCTACATTCTAGTACTGTTTCCACCACTTAGTGATATGATCTTGAGCAGACACTTAATACCTCTAGATCTAGAACTTCTGTAAAGTCAGACAGACACTGAACTAACTTGGAGGGCCCTTCCATGGCTCAATGTCTATCAAATGTGACTTTCCTGATTTTACCAACAAAGTTTTCCCGGATTATAATCGCTTATAAATAAAGTCTGACTAATGAAGTACTTATTATTAGTTGAACAGTATTTACTGAGCTCCTAAAATGGGCCCAGCTCTCTCTCATGGGGCTTGTCTGACTACTAATAAAAGAAGAACGTCTAAGTGCCAACTTTCACATCCAACTGTAGCACATGTTGACCAAATCGGTTACTAATCCTTCCTACTCTAGCAAGGATCTAAATATCTTAACGTACTGCCATCTAATCGCGCTAAAATAGTGAAGATATGATCAAGACTATCTTAATGCGAGAAATGTCAATGCTGAGAGTGGTACTTACTCTCTTCACCATAGCCAGCACATCTTTATCCTTTTCCTGACACAGGAGTTTTCTCACGCACATCTCTAACTGCTGAAGCAGGTGCTTGTCTGCAGGGATCTTCAGAGTAGATTTTACTTTGGGTAACAAGTAGCAAAGCTTCATTCTATAATAAATTGAATAGTATTTACTTTGAAATAAATTTCTCATTTAAATTTAATAATTAAAGAATAATGGTAACATGAAGCTAAAAGAAAATAGAAGCTTTAGATAGCCTGGGAGTTTATTTATTATGCAACAAATGTTTATGGAGTGTCTATTAGGAGTCAAACATTCATTATCCTGGGTGCTGAGATGCAACAGTGAATAAAACCATCAAAATGCTCTGCTCAGACTAAGAGAAATGTCTGTCAGATAGTGGTACGTGCTGTAGAGAAAAATAAAGCAGGGCAAGAAGACAAGGCAGTACCAGAGGGGGGGAGTTAGAATTTAAAAGCAGGTGGTCAGAGAGGGTTTCAGGGAAGGTTTCATTGAAAAGACGACCTTTGCTTAAGCAAAGATGGTAAAAAAAAATAAAAAGGGAATAAGCCATGTGAATATCTGGACAAATGTCTTATAGGGGGAGCTTGCTTAGGTGTTGCCCCAAATTAGCAAATTGGTTCAAACTAGTAAACTGGCTACAGTGGATACAATGGAGCAAAAGTGAGATTAAGCAGATCTCAGAGTGACAGAAGGAGGCCAGCTCGTCTAGGGTCTTGTAGGCCACTGTTTGAAAAATGGCTTTTATTTTAAGTGCAACGAGAAGCCACGGGGGGTTTGAGCAAAGGAGTGCGATGATTTGACTTAATGTTCTGCAAGAATCATCTGGTTACTGTGTTGAGATTAGACCACAGGTGGTCAAGGACATAGAAGGGAAACGATAGAGGGGACTCAACAATTCAGGCATGAAGTGATGGTGGCTTGAACCAGAGTGGCGGCAGTGGAGGTGGCGAGAAGTGGTTGGATTCTGAATATATTTCGCAGGCAACAGGATGTACTGAGGGACTGGGGGTGGAAGGACAGAAAGG
Source organism: Pteropus vampyrus (assembly GCF_000151845.1). Taxonomy (NCBI): domain Eukaryota; kingdom Metazoa; phylum Chordata; class Mammalia; order Chiroptera; family Pteropodidae; genus Pteropus; species Pteropus vampyrus. The sequence goes on from NW_011889148.1 coordinate 822,106, forward strand.
ACCTGAGCACGTGGGAAGATGAGCTGGTTATTCACTGAGTTGGTGAGGACCACAGGAGTAAGTGCAGATGAGGAAGGTGGGGTCTCCTTTTGGACGGATTAGCCTGGGGTGTCCACTAGGTGGTCAACGAAATGCTAAATGGGCAGCTGGCGCAGTGAGCCTTCTGTCCAGGGTGGATGTAGAGTCAGGAATCCCCAGCATACAGATGATTTGTAAGCCAGAGGTACAGTTTGAGACAAAGAGATAAAAGGACAGAGTCTTTTATCTCTTAACTAGGCTGATAAGGAAGCGACAAGCAGCCTGAAGAATGCCAAGAGACAGAGGACAGCCAGAAAATCTTCCCAGGTGGGGGCAGTTCAGAGAAATGATCTCTGTGCTGAGCTCACACTCCACTGCTTGCCAGGGCTGGTTTTAGAGAGGGATGCTAGGCAGCTGTCTCTGTTATGGCTGCTATATTCATTTATTCATCCGAGTGCTCTCCAGATATTATTTTTACTTCTATGCCAAACCTTGTGACAGCTAAGTCCTATGTGTAGAGGCTTTCTCGGTTAAGAGGCTTCAGTTAAGAATTCTTCTTACACAACAAAATTTGCTTTTTATTCAGCCCAAAAGAGAAAAGCTCCTCTCCTAGAATTTTCAGCTCTGTAAATAGCTATAATGGTCTCAAACTCATTTAGACCTCACCACCGATACTGCTAAGCCTGGCGACGCGTTCTCTAATTAAGTGGTCTCAGTTCCCCCAAAGGGATTTTTTTTTTTTCATTTCCCGCAGCTCAGAGGGAAGACTCCTTTGAATACCAATAGTCTTTTCCAGCTTTGACATTCTCCAGACTCAGTGAATTTAAATTTTAAACATTCACTTAAGAAAAACAAAAACAGTCTACACACACTTCATTCTCTACAACCCAAGGCAGGTCTGGAAAGCATTCAGCAGAAGCTACACAAACTATAGTAATGATTTATCCCCATGAGACTCCTGGGCCCATGAGATTCTAAGGATTTTGAGGTTAGAGACCACACCTTTCTGGTAAACTAAACTCTCTTTGTATGTTATCTCTGGTATTTGCTCCTCACAACATACAAATGAGGGGCTCAGGAAATGGATGCACAGGGAGGCTTTGTAACTTGCCCAAAGACACACAGCTAGTGTAGAGCAGGAAATCGGCTCTGGCAGTGTGGCCCCAGAAACACTCTCCCAACCCGCGTGATCCTACCACCCTCACCTGGGAGGGCTTCCTTCTATCTGCACATCTCCACAGCATTGCACAAAGGCTTTTGTACCCAAGGCTGATTAGTATATGGTGTTGCTGGACCCATTTCTCTGGCTGGCAGCTGCCCAGGCAGGAAGTGGGAACCAAGACAAACTGTTATATAATGATCTCTTACCCCCTAAGTCACCAAAATTCACAGAGTGATATTCAATTAATCTTCATTTGGTTTTTTAAATGACAGGTTGCTTTCTCGTAGAGTCAATATGTTATTAGTTACATCGACCAAAGTAGACTGGATTTCATTTTCTTTCAAATGATTTTTCTCAACTGTTTCATAAATGATAAATCATCACTTAGAAGTTGCTTTTCTAGAGTCACAACTTCAATTTGCAAAATGTTAACGATATGATCTGATTCATTAGTTATTTAGTGAGAGCTAAATTCTAAAGAATTATCAACAAATTCTCTAAATTTACTTTAAATCTCAAGTCAAGGAAACCTCACCTCTCATTTATATAGCACAGAGAAGGTACTCGAAATACTGAAGCCAATGCAATTACGCTTTCTATACTTTCTCACGCTAAAAATGCAAAACGAAAACAAACTTCCAGATTTGTTCCCCTTAAACAATGCTCACAAATTCTTAGGTTGAATTTCCCAACGCCTTTTGACAATTCTTCTTGGTACATTTTCTCTCAACGGCAACAATATCGGTCTAAGCTTTGACATTTCTTCCCGTTAATAAGTATTATAATGTTGCCTACAATTCATGTCAGTTGTGTACAAAAGATGCGCCTATGTCACACAGCAGGAGTGTGGCTCGCACGTGAAAACTCAGCAGGGAGCTCTCAAGTTCTGTGCAGGGAAATCTCGGCCACCTGACTTTGAGTGTGTCTCTCCCTCTTACAGATCTGAGGTCCTCAAGTTTGGAACAGAGACACGGGACACTGAGCACAGAACACAGAAATCTCATGGCTGAGGGTTTAAAATTCTTTTCAACTCATTATGCAATGGATAAATAACTCTCAAGAAATAGTATGTGTGTACTTACTGCCACTCAACTATACGCGGCAAAATGGTAAATTTTATGTTATGCACATTTTACCACAATTAAAAAGAACAATAATATGCTTATTTTGAGAGAAAAAAGGCAAAATATATTTATTCTTTTTTTTTCAATTTCTAAGCAAGCCATTTTCAGGCCTGTTCTATTTAATCTAACGGTTAATTAATCAACTCCAATTAACATCTGGATTTCAAAAATGTGAAACAGCTGAATATTGGGAAAGGCAAGACAAAGACTTCAAAGCAGTCCTACTTCTTTGAATAAATGGGGCCATAAAAATTAACAGATCTTCTCCTGGCTAACTCTGAACTATTTTTCCTTTAGTCTTAAAAAATAGATACATTAAGAATATCCACTCAACCTTTTCTTGATGCCAGTGTGTGTTATCCAAGTAGCCAAAGAGGCCTGTCAGGCTTTGACTTACTGCTTTCTCAATTTAGTAAACAAAAGACCCAAGACAGTGGGAAAAGACGAGATTCTTAGTCCAACTGAGGATCATCAGTTAAAACTACTAGGAACTCAAAGCAAATATAAATTCTTTACTTGATTTTTTAATTGACTAAGAAAAAGATTTTGCATATATTCATTATGGCAGGTACATTAAAAAATGTCATTTTTTAAAATATGTTCTTGGATTAATACCATACCTCACATTTGCTACTGGATCATGTGTCAGTTCAATAGCAGGTAGAAAGAAATATTTACAGAAAAATGATTTGGAAAAGATCTCTATAATAAATTCACAGGTATCCAAAAATCGAAGTCTATTCCAGTAACTTTTTCCTTGGCCTAGTTCTAGAAACAAACAAAAAACAATTATCATTAGTTTAATTTTTCCTACATGAGTAATGAAATCAGACACACACACAAAATCCATGTCGTTTCTTTGTACTCACAATTTGTTTAGCAAATACAAAAGAGAAAAAAAAATCAAATTACCTACCCCAGCTTTGTAGACCCCCAAATTAACAACATTTCAAAAAATAAAAACCAGATAAAATGATTAAACACTGCATTCAGTTCTATTAGCATTTATTAAATATTGACTATTTCTATTATTTTTTAATCATCCACTATATGCTAAGTACTTTACACATATTATCTGATAAGCATATCCTTATCCCTACTAAAAGATAATCCTGAAAACCAGAGAAGTGATAGTCACAGAGCTAGAATTCAAATGCAGGCCTGTTATCAAAATCTTTTAACAATCAAATGAACTGTTTTCTTCTTATTTCTTTAAAAACCTTTTGAAATGGATAAAGTCAGATGTAAACACAGTATTATTGAAATGATTCAGGTCAATATTTAAAGGATAATTTTCTGCTTTATTATACAAATGTTCAAAAGCAAAATTCTTAATATTCAAAACTAAATAGAATCTTCTTTCAAAATAAAGCATTCTAAATGTGAGGTCTTATCACTAAAAAATGGAAATTAAATTAGACTAAAAAAAGAAAGATTAAAGTATACCGAGCATATTTTTCTTAAATAAAATTTTCTGTACTCCAATTTTTTAAAAAGTGGAAATCCGTACTTAAAAAGATAAACTCCAATAACCAGAAAATCCCATTATGTGCCTCTGCTGGATAACAGTTCGATAAAAGCTTTAAGACATTATGGTCAAAACAAGTATACAATAATTAACAAATTCACTGGACCACTATTTCTAGAACTAACATTTTTAAAGTTTTGTCTTAATTTTGATCCTTAGCAAATTAAAATAAATTTGCATTTGTTAATCGACTTAATTTTTTAAAGACATCATAAACCACCTAGGCTCACCAGATTCACATTTATGTGTACTAGGAACTGTATTCTAAAGGAAAAAAAAGACCTTTATTTTGTTAATATTTAAAATAGAAACATAAAATGAATACTTAGATTCATGAATACTCTGCTTCTATTTTAGTTCCAATTTCTATTTCATCAGGGTAGAAACTAGGCTTTCAACATAAATATACATATTTTAATTTCTCAAGTATAGAAATTCACACACAAAACAAGGACCCGAGTAATTATTACTTTCATTCATCATGGATCTGATCCTGTCATAAAGATTTCTAAAATGAATCAAAAAATATTTAACCTGTAAAACTCAAATACAAACACCTTCTAGGTATTTACTAACATTAGCCTAATTATTCATGGCAAAATGTAAGTCAGATCTAATGATGTCCAACCACTTTGTTTACTCTCTTTTTTAAAAGAATAAGAAACAATGATAACTTACGTTCAATTAATTTTTGAATGACCTCATATCTCTGTTCTTGTTTACGATTATAACGTAGAAAAATGCATAGAGTTCGTGAAGCTGCCTTTTGGACAGGTAAGACATTCTTAAAGAAATAAGAAAGACAATTACACTAGTACATATTCTGAATAATCTGGCCCCGCAAATCAATTTTAAGTTATTGAGTAAAAGTGACAGCAGTGTTATCTGCATCTCAGATCACGGAGTTCACACTCCTCTGGCAGTGTCTTCGTAATTTAATATTAAGATCATCCAGGCAAACCAACTAATATATCACATTACAAAGTTAATTTAATTTGGCATAGTTATTTCCAGATCATCAAATCTGATTTATATTTAACTCTCATTTCCTTGCCACTTCATCTTAAGTGATCCCCAAATAGACTGCAGCCATCATTCTCTTAGCCATTCCCTGGACCTTGTCACTCGTTCATTCAACAAACATTTGCTAGATCATACACTGTGTCAGGTACATCACCCAAAATGTGCCACCTCTAAAATGAAATATTTAGAGATCTCAGGATCAAGTCTATTCTTTGCGCCTTCTGGCTCTTAAACCTCAATGTCATTCACAGAGATCCCTGGTCCATGATACAGATAAAGCTTGACACCATGTCAATCCCTCTTACGGTGTTCTAAATTCCGTTGTCCTTTGAAATTCTGTCATGCCACTGGGCAGAACCTTAATTCTCAATGAACTGCCATCCGTCTTTACTGGGTTTGGGTTCAAGCTCTTCGTTACGGGAAAATCTCTTAACCAGATATATCATGTCCAATATAAATTCATGTTCACCATCTTGACTTACATGTAAATATCATAATAGTCAACTTTTGAAGATTCAGATTATTATAGTGAGGAATCTTTAAATTCAAGTAGAATAAAACTTTACATTGCTGGGAGAATATTGTCCGCTACCTCTTCTCATATTTCATACAAAAACTATTTTCATTGTATTGAGTACTATTCTGTGTGGTATTTTTAATCTGCTGAATGGAAAAAGAGAATGTTTGCTACAAATTAGAACAGGAAATTTAAGAAATACACATAAACAGAAATACCTCCAGAATTAAGAAAAATGAATTTTAGATAAATGAACTAAATAAAAGCATGTTGTGTATACTAATAGAATTTTAAATACATATTACACTATGATGTATATTTTGTACCTCATAGTATATAATATATATAGGAGGTAAGTTATCTTTTGGGCCAGAAATGAAAGATAAATGTAATCATATCAAAACCACATAAAAAGCAGCTTGAAGAAGTTGTGAAAATTTGAGCGCACAGAGAATGACTGAATTTGATTAAAACATTATTTAATTAAAAATTAATCTAAAAGAGAAATAAAACCAAAATCAAAATTCATTTGTCACCACTGAAAGGGGCTACTGTACCAACTCCTAGCTAGAGGGAAAGAATTAAGAAGGAATCCTGTCTTTACATTAGGAAATGTATTTCGGGGTAATCAAATAGCCCAAGTGGATGAAGAAGAGCATTTCTTCACAGAAGAATGCCATCAAAATGTAGAAGAAATGATACATTTTTAAAAAAATCACTCTTTTGCAAGTTCTAATGAAAAACTGAGACGGGCAAGGATCATTAATCAATGCTAAAACTAATAGGTGGAAGGTTGATGGGAAATTGGGTGTCAGCTTCGAATTGCAATGGAAATCACGAGGGAGAAAGCATAATTCTGAAGCAGACTAACAGAGCTGTCATTAGCGCCACAGCCGCCCTGCACAACCACCCTTAGCTCACTTATAGAGGGACAACCAACCAGATAAGATGCAATGTAAAACACACGGCGGCGTTTATGAAGTATTCTTGCCAAAAATGTTTAACCTAAAACACGGCAAGCCCTTAGATCTAACTTCTAGTTTACAAGAAATATGGAGAACAGATGAACAAGTTGAGTCCATGAAAAAGCAATCTGATGAATACAGAGTTGGAATATTTATTCCACAGGACAGCTAAGCCTTTTCCAAATTCGATATCATGAAAAAATGAGAAGAAGGGGAAGAGGGAACCTGTTCTGGATTAAAAAAGAATTGCGATGTAACAACCAAAGGCAATATATAGATATACATATATATCTTAATTTGATCCTGCATGGAATAAAATGACTGTAAAACACATTTAGAGGATGACTGTAAAATCTTAATATGGGCTAGATATCACATAATATTAAAGAATACTTGTTCATTTTGTTAAACATTATAATTGTATTGTGATTATATAGGAGAATGTCCTTTTTAGAAATGAATATTGAAATGTTTATAGATAAAATATAATATCCACAATTTACAATCTTTTAGCACAATGAAATAGAAAAAGCACAGGCAGTCCTGACTTA
>NW_011889148.1:829043-831218 GCF_000151845.1 Pteropus vampyrus
ATTCAAAACTAAATAGAATCTTCTTTCAAAATAAAGCATTCTAAATGTGAGGTCTTATCACTAAAAAATGGAAATTAAATTAGACTAAAAAAAGAAAGATTAAAGTATACCGAGCATATTTTTCTTAAATAAAATTTTCTGTACTCCAATTTTTTAAAAAGTGGAAATCCGTACTTAAAAAGATAAACTCCAATAACCAGAAAATCCCATTATGTGCCTCTGCTGGATAACAGTTCGATAAAAGCTTTAAGACATTATGGTCAAAACAAGTATACAATAATTAACAAATTCACTGGGCCACTATTTCTAGAACTAACATTTTTAAAGTTTTGTCTTAATTTTGATCCTTAGCAAATTAAAATAAATTTGCATTTGTTAATCGACTTAATTTTTTAAAGACATCATAAACCACCTAGGCTCACCAGATTCACATTTATGTGTACTAGGAACTCTATTCTAAAGGAAAAAAAAGACCTTTATTTTGTTAATATTTAAAATAGAAACATAAAATGAATACTTAGATTCGTGAATACTCTGCTTCTATTTTAGTTCCAATTTCTATTTCATCAGGGTAGAAACTAGGCTTTCAACATAAATATACATATTTTAATTTCTCAAGTATAGAAATTCACACACAAAACAAGGACCCGAGTAATTATTACTTTCATTCATCATGGATCTGATCCTGTCATAAAGATTTCTAAAATGAACCAAAAAATATTTAACCTGTAAAACTCAAATACAAACACCTTCTAGGTATTTACTAACATTAGCCTAATTATTCATGGCAAAATGTAAGTCAGATCTAATGATGTCCAACCACTTTGTTTACTCTCTTTTTTAAAAGAATAAGAAACAATGATAACTTACGTTCAATTAATTTTTGAATGACCTCATATCTCTGTTCTTGTTTACGATTATAACGTAGAAAAATGCATAGAGTTCGTGAAGCTGCCTTTTGGACAGGTAAGACATTCTTAAAGAAATAAGAAAGACAATTACACTAGTACATATTCTGAATAATCTGGCCCCGCAAATCAATTTTAAGTTATTGAGTAAAAGTGACAGCAGTGTTATCTGCATCTCAGATCACGGAGTTCACACCCCTCTGGCAGTGTCTTCGTAATTTAATATTAAGATCATCCAGGCAAACCAACTAATATATCACATTACAAAGTTAATTTAATTTGGCATAGTTATTTCCAGATCATCAAATCTGATTTATATTTAACTCTCATTTCCTTGCCACTTCATCTTAAGTGATCCCCAAATAGACTGCAGCCATCATTCTCTTAGCCATTCCCTGGACCTTGTCACTCGTTCATTCAACAAACATTTGCTAGATCATACACTGTGTCAGGTACATCACCCAAAATGTGCCACCTCTAAAATGAAATATTTAGAGATCTCAGGATCAAGTCTATTCTTTGCGCCTTCTGGCTCTTAAACCTCAATGTCATTCACAGAGATCCCTGGTCCATGATACAGATAAAGCTTGACACCATGTCAATCCCTCTTACGGTGTTCTAAATTCCGTTGTCCTTTGAAATTCTGTCATGCCACTGGGCAGAACCTTAATTCTCAATGAACTGCCATCCGTCTTTACTGGGTTTGGGTTCAAGCTCTTCGTTACGGGAAAATCTCTTAACCAGATATATCATGTCCAATATAAATTCATGTTCACCATCTTGACTTACATGTAAATATCATAATAGTCAACTTTTGAAGATTCAGATTATTATAGTGAGGAATCTTTAAATTCAAGTAGAATAAAACTTTACATTGCTGGGAGAATATTGTCCGCTACCTCTTCTCATATTTCATACAAAAACTATTTTCATTGTATTGAGTACTATTCTGTGTGGTATTTTTAATCTGCTGAATGGAAAAAGAGAATGTTTGCTACAAATTAGAACAGGAAATTTAAGAAATACACATAAACAGAAATACCTCCAGAATTAAGAAAAATGAATTTTAGATAAATGAACTAAATAAAAGCATGTTGTGTATACTAATAGAATTTTAAATACATATTACACTATGATGTATATTTTGTACCTCATAGTATATAATATATATAGGAGGTAAGTTATCTTTTGGGCCAGAAATGAAAGATAAATGTAATCATATCAAAACCACATAAAAAGCAGCTTGAAGAAGTTGTGAAAATTTGAG
>NW_011889148.1:831268-833586 GCF_000151845.1 Pteropus vampyrus
ATTGCCTGTGTCCAGAAGAATGTAAGGGTTTATGTGAATATGACCTGTCTTGTTCACTATTGTATTCCTAGCATCCAGAATAGCACTTGGTGTTTTGGTAGCAAGTGTTTGATAAATTCTGTTAAAGGAATGAATAATATGACCATCAAGTATGAAACTAAAAATAGTACTCTTTCTTTTCTCCGGAGAATATTGAAACAGAATATATGTGTCTTCTTCAATCATGGAAAATGTACTATAATAATCATGTATCTCCTTTTAAGTGTGGAATTACCTCCTTGGAAAAGAAAACAGTAAAACAAATCTCTTTGATTTTTTTTTTTCAAATCTCTTCGATTTAAAAGTATTTTGTCCACACTCTATGCTGTAAATCATTTCTTTCCTAGTAAGAGAGGCTAAAAATATGGCAAAGTTATGTATTCTTAGTATTCTGAACAGAAACATGCCTCCTAAGTAATTATACTGATACAGAAATTAAGATCAACTTCACAGCATTTGTCAGCGCCTGTTAACGTATTTACTTACTTCATCGTTCCCCACATCACCACCACTCCACAATGCGAGCTCCATTAGAGCAGGATTCTGTCAGTCTTTTTCACTCCTATTTCCTCAAATAAGTAATTTCTAACTAAAATAATTAATAAATTCTGTTTGATTTTATGTGAAATTTCCCATGTGGTGCGCTCATGCACTGTCCTCTGAATAAGTTGGTACTGTTGTCAAAATCACTTCTTAACATCATTATATCTACAATGGAAGCTTCATCCTCTGGGCTTTGCTTTGATACAGGAAATAAGCTTGTAGGAGCGTTAGCGCATGAAATGTATTCGTATTTTTTTTTTTTTTACTTAAGTTGTAAATTACGCCAATGTCATTTTTTTCTCTTTTTAATCTTTGAAGCTGAAACTGATTGGGGTTTTTAAGATGGCTGCTAGATTTTATTAGCTCCCTTTTATTAAGAACAATGAGAATTTAAAGTACTTTTTTAACCGTTTCTAAAACATACATATTATGTAGACATTGAAAAATGGTAGTAGGATGTCATATTAAATGTACAGTAAACTGTGGGTTAAATAATCCTCTCCGGAAATTCTTGTGAAAAAGGCAGACAACTTACTGCATAGGGGAGTTTGAGTATAACTCTTTCCTCGCTGCTTTTGACTCTAATTTTAAGGTTATCCTTAGTAAGGCATCCACATTTCTGGCATAAACATAATCTGTCACATGGCTACCCTTTAAGTATTATTTTAAAAAAGTAACCATACTTATATTAAGGGGCTTAAGGGATGCCTTAGCAAAATGGCAGGGCTGAGGTAGGCATGGAGGCCATGACACGTAAGAGGTGTACGTAAGAGCAAAAGGTACACTTTGCAATTGAGATCATTACCTCTTGTCAACCTTCCCCTGGAGAAGAACTGTTATCATGTTGGAAGTGAGTCTATTTATACCCACCCTGGCAGTATATAAACAAAAGGTAAGTGGTCACTCCTTCCTCCGGGGCGGGTAGAAAATAATAAAGAGAGAACTAGTGGAGAAGCAAAGGGAAGCCTGAGTTCCCTCCTCCTCAGGTAACATCCTGAGAGGATAGCATCCTTCTGGATGGACGGGAATGAACTAATTTGGTTGTGTTATTCCAAGAATGAAAAGAATCTGGTAGTAATTCCAAAACCCTGAACGAGTTCAAAAGAACAAGATAAAAGGAATTGGGCTCACGTTTGTCATCATGATTGTGAACATTCTTTGTAAGAAGCGATAATAAATCTGGTCACTTGATATGATGTGTGGCAGACAGGCGTATTTCTGCAGGAGCTTCTCATGAGTTCTCCATTTTAAAGAGGCTGCGGCTCGCTGTTCAGCGGCTGTGAGAGCTGGAATCAAATCGGGCAGAGATGATAACTGAAAAAGAAAACCCACCCAAAGAATCGGTGATAAATAGATCAGCTGCAGCACTCAGTCACACTATTCAGCTAACAGCACGCCGGGGAGGAAGACGCTCTCGCTCACTTCGGCATTTAGGAGGCATCTCAGTTGTCAAAGGGAGATCGTCTGATTAAACAAATACTTTAAAACAATTCATAAGTAAAACATGATTGATGGAAACAAAATTTTGAAAGAGACTGGGACTCACAACCCTTCTAATTAAAGTAAAATTTATTATATTTCACTGTCAGCAGACTCTGACCTTCTAAATTCCTATCCTTTTGTTCTCACTAGTTACTACTCTTGGAATAATAATTCATGTGAATAAAAACTGGAACTCTGAGTGTAAACTCCAAGGACAATAAATAAAAATTATATTGGTATAAGGATTATAAAGT
>NW_011889148.1:833636-845297 GCF_000151845.1 Pteropus vampyrus
TTTCTAAAACATACATATTATGTAGACATTGAAAAATGGTAGTAGGATGTCATATTAAATGTACAGTAAACTGTGGGTTAAATAATCCTCTCCGGAAATTCTTGTGAAAAAGGCAGACAACTTACTGCATAGGGGAGTTTGAGTATAACTCTTTCCTCACTGCTTTTGACTCTAATTTTAAGGTTATCCTTAGTAAGGCATCCACATTTCTGGCATAAACATAATCTGTCACATGGCTACCCTTTAAGTATTATTTTAAAAAAGTAACCATACTTATATTAAGGGGCTTAAGGGATGCCTTAGCAAAATGGCAGGGCTGAGGTAGGCATGGAGGCCATGACACGTAAGAGGTGTACGTAAGAGCAAAAGGTACACTTTGCAATTGAGATCATTACCTCTTGTCAACCTTCCCCTGGAGAAGAACTGTTATCATGTTGGAAGTGAGTCTATTTATACCCACCCTGGCAGTATATAAACAAAAGGTAAGTGGTCACTCCTTCCTCCGGGGCGGGTAGAAAATAATAAAGAGAGAACTAGTGGAGAAGCAAAGGGAAGCCTGAGTTCCCTCCTCCTCAGGTAACATCCTGAGAGGATAGCATCCTTCTGGATGGACGGGAATGAACTAATTTGGTTGTGTTATTCCAAGAATGAAAAGAATCTGGTAGTAATTCCAAAACCCTGAACGAGTTCAAAAGAACAAGATAAAAGGAATTGGGCTCACGTTTGTCATCATGATTGTGAACATTCTTTGTAAGAAGCGATAATAAATCTGGTCACTTGATATGATGTGTGGCAGACAGGCGTATTTCTGCAGGAGCTTCTCATGAGTTCTCCATTTTAAAGAGGCTGCGGCTCGCTGTTCAGCGGCTGTGAGAGCTGGAATCAAATCGGGCAGAGATGATAACTGAAAAAGAAAACCCACCCAAAGAATCGGTGATAAATAGATCAGCTGCAGCACTCAGTCACACTATTCAGCTAACAGCACGCCGGGGAGGAAGACGCTCTCGCTCACTTCGGCATTTAGGAGGCATCTCAGTTGTCAAAGGGAGATCGTCTGATTAAACAAATACTTTAAAACAATTCATAAGTAAAACATGATTGATGGAAACAAAATTTTGAAAGAGACTGGGACTCACAACCCTTCTAATTAAAGTAAAATTTATTATATTTCACTGTCAGCAGACTCTGACCTTCTAAATTCCTATCCTTTTGTTCTCACTAGTTACTACTCTTGGAATAATAATTCATGTGAATAAAAACTGGAACTCTGAGTGTAAACTCCAAGGACAATAAATAAAAATTATATTGGTATAAGGATTATAAAGTCAAGTCAAGCTGTTCAAGCTCCCACAGACATTCCCTGGGCACCTGCTATGTGGACAGCATTATTTTAAATGTTTTCCATAAATCCTTTCACTGATTGCTCACAACTGAGTAAGGTAATATCTACAACGTTCAGTGACTTTTTGACACATGGGATTTACCTTATTCTCTTGAACAGTGCTTTCTCCGCCATTAGACATAAGTTCCAGGATTTCTGGAAGATGATCTATAAGAGCATCTAGTACCTTTTAACAGAAATATTGATTACTCTTACCATGATTACTATGTTTTCCTAATCTTAGATTAGTTAACTTCACATGTCAATTCTCACACAGAAATAGTGTTATTTACCAAACAACGTTTTGGAGGTTTCTATTTTCTTACATCTTTTTGCTGGAGGGTCTTAGAAACACGATCAACTGCCTTGATCAAAGTACCTATCACTATCAAATTCTCAAACTGTCAAAGGAGGTCAGTATATCTGCCTCTCGATATTGTCAAATAGTCTAGATCTAAGACAGCTACTTCCACACAACCAGATGCTCAAAAACTTTTGAAAAGCAGAGTTGAAGTCAGACAACACCCTCGCTGATGTCTAAATGTCGACGAGTTGCACTTTAGCGAGCTAGTAGTTATTTAGGTGAATGGGATATGCTAACTATAGCATCGAAATAAAGTACTTCAAATCCTTCACAAGTATGTATACTCGCCAAATAATGCTAAGGGAAAAAAAAAGACATAAAATGTGACCTATCATATGATTACAATTGTGTAAAACAAAAACATTTACATAGAAAAAAAGGAAATGAAAGAATATAACAACACGGTAATAGTAACTGGAAATAAAGGCATTCTTGTCTATTTTTTGGCATTGTCAAAATTGTCCTTAACGAGTATACACATATGTATTTTAAAACTAAATATATTTTAAAACCCAATATTTGTTAAAGAAGCTCCCGATTTCCAGTCTATTATACAGCAGTACATTGGCTTGACACTTCTAGGGCTTGTCAGATGAAAGAGTTCATTCGATTACCAGAAAGTGTGTGCGGGGGGTGGGGAGCATTTATATATTCAGATGTAACATAAAATAAATAAAAAACAGAGTAAGAAGACATTACCTCCAGTGATTCGTCTTGTAATAATGTTATTAGTTCTTTATGTATTAAATATACTCCAGAATCCAGAAGTTTAGACACCTAAAATGTAGCAATAAACTCTCTCAGATTTGAGACTACTAGACATATAAAGGCTATAACAATTATTCTTAAAAATACAGCCCTGTTATAGATATTTCTTCTAAAACGAGATTAGATTACAATATAAATATAAAATTAGATGTCTAGAAAATTAATTGCATATGTAATCAGCTTTTTACTCTGTTTCATAACATGTGGAGTATGTGGACATATGAGGGTGGGGAACTCAACATATGGGGGTGGAGAGTGCAGAAAAATGAATTTATCAGAGTCATCACTTTGATATCACAAGCAATAATAAGCTCCTGGATGCCTCTAATTTATATTGGGAAGTCTTAGAGCTGCCATCAGGGTCTGACGGGATATCCCAGGCTTATGAGCATTCATCCCAGTTAGAACTTCCCAAGAGGCAAATTCTGCTGAAGGCCTACAGAGATACGGGGATGGAGGGGATGGAGATGACGCCAACGCAAACAAAACCCCGGAGGCTTTTCCCACCTGATCGGCAGGAGAGGAGCTGGGAGCATCTAGACTAACGCAACTCCTCTGTGAACAGACAAACAGGGCGGAAGATTCACCCGTTTCCATTTCAGCTTCGTTGATGAATTTATTTACATATTGGCTCTGAGTAAAGTTTTATTTGTAAAAACGGTTCCTGATTTTAAAAAGCGTCAAAATTTTTGCTCTACAGGCTTGCTTTTGACTTGTCGGAAATATTTTCAAAATAATAAAAACAAGAATAAAATCAGAACATACTAAAGTAATTCTCAGAATCCAGCAGTAACACTGTTAGGAAAATTTAAATCCACCAGTGTAGACTGGAGTAAAGTATCATTATTGGCCTACTTAAATGGTATGATCGTGAGAATAAGGAAACTAGCCACTCAGCAAATAGCTAGATCAGTGATTTCCAAACTCACTCCTATTACTCACCTGGCCAGCGCCTCGCCCTCTCCCTTCCTCCAAAAGCAGATTTCTATACATATATTTTCGAAATGACTTAATTGTGCAACACTGGACTTATTTTAATGAATTATACCATTCGAAGGAAATATTTCCTAGATTTTGCACAATGAACATTTAATTCATTCATACCAGAAAAAAAAAATGTTATTCAAAAGAAGCAAGGACTACCACCCAATGGCCAAAAGAACCTTAAGTAACATTTATAATGATGCTAAGGTATCTTGCACACTTTCTGTTAATGTAGCCATGCTTCGACACAGGGGCACAGTGCAAGGAAGGGCATGAAATACCCTCACTAGGGATAAGAATATTTATTATACCTCTTATAAAGGAAGGAAATATTATATTATGCCACTTATAGATTTTAATGTGACAGTTTTGAAGCTGACAAGTTATGGTTTATACACGTTTACTGCAACTATAAACATGCATGTACTTAATGCAATCGCTCAATAAACATGCCCCAAATTTCAGCCTCAAGGGTTAAATAATTAATTAAATCCATCATTAAAGTTTCAATTCGCTTTTGCTCTTACGTTACGGAGAGCTGTTATAATGGCTGAATCTAAAGGCTATGCTCATAAAATGACACATTTGCAGTAAAAAACAATAAATTTAAATAATCTCAATTTTCCACTTGCTCTCAAGTTCTTTAGGTACAAAGTCGAATATAAATATTATAAAGCATATAAAAACTGATTTTACTTCCAAATCTGCAACACCTAAATCTACACCACAATGTCATCTTAAAGTAAGCACTTAGTATAAATACGGTAGATGAACGGATTAATAAATGATCAACATATTTACATAAATGAATTCTGTAAACAGTCTAAGAAAAGAATTACGGGAATTTTCAAATAAGATTTAGGACTAGAATACGAAAGAGATCTGGAGACCATATTTTATAATATATCTGTAAACAGATGTGCACAAAACATCAAAACACCGTCTAGTGCACACAGATAGAATTGACGACAGACATAAAGTGGCAATGCTGCTTCAGACTTACTTCATAAAAGCAAATAGCGATAGTGTATCTGACTGGCACTTCCGGGTCATGACACAGGCAGAAGAACGTGGAATAGAGTTCCATGTGGAAGTGTTTAGGATCAACAAAAACAATCATGGCCTGGCGGAGGCGGAATGGAGGAGAGGAGTGGCAAAGAGAGAAAAACATGCATCAACATCTAATATTATAGTCATTTCAGTTAACTTTAAATCATGTCCTCTGAACCATAATTGAGTTAGGAATCATATTTGGAAGATCCATATGCACGCATATAATTCTCATTTACATATACAGGGAAATGTAAATTATACCAATATTTACTCTGTACCTACTGTAGCTACCAGACATAATGGTAAGCAGCAAGTTTGAAATATTATTTTTTTATGGCGATATTTTTTAACACTCTCTATTCACATAATTTTAAGTAATAGTCAAAATGTTTAGTCAATACAAATACGTAATTTATTACCGGAAAGTTATAAGCACAGTTCTTCCGTACAGAAATATACTTCTTCTCCTGCTCTAAGATTTGGGGAGGAATCTGGTTTTCATTGTGTCCATTTTCCTGTTGCAAACCCAATGTACAAAGTTTCTTATAAAACTCCAAAAATCTCAAGTGCTGATCTGGAGTAAAAATTCCTAAAACAAAATGTAAAACCTTTGCTCAACATCTTAACCGAAACAAAAATTAAAAAGAGAAAAGTAAAGTATAATAAAAACATAACCGGAATCAAATATTTAAATAAATGGTTAGTGATTATAAATAAAAGCAACAGGGAGGAAAAAGTAACAATTATGAAGAAATCTAATAGCTCTACTGTTTCACTTTATGTTAATTTAAATAATATTTTAATTTCAATTTCAACAGTATAAACTGAGCAATGCAGGAATTATGCCTGCATGAATTTCTGCAGCATGGATCATACTATAGACCAATGATGAGTCGCTATAATACTAATATTGTGGTAAATATTCAAAAATTGCCTGCAGAAAAGACATGGATATGTGTCTGCAGAGAAGCTTAAAAATTCAATCTAAAAGATGGCCCAGTAAACTCGAAATATTTTTGATCGGTAGACTGGTTCCATATTCATTAACTATCTTAGGAAGCTAGGAACTCATTATGTATTGCAATACATTTTTCAACTGCCCATTAAAAGTTTACAATCCACATAAAAAGATGTTTTACAATGCTAGATGGTTATAATTAATTGATGCTTACATTATTATAGTAAGCTAAGAACTGAGTAATATGCTCCATGTGCCAAGAGTTACGGGTATTATTCTATATTCCAAGATAAACTTTTCACATGATATATTAATTATTCAACAAATAGTTAATAAACAAATACTATGCACCAATAGTTAATATACACGAGCATCATATACCATCTAATACGTAAATATAAAATATCCAGAAATTTAAAGGGCTATGCCTACTTCACTGTGATTGTTCTTTCAAACAGGTTCTATTAGTGAAAACATCATTACTAAATGTGTTCTAAATTATGCTACAAAAATTCTAAGACCTCTCAAGATTTTACACACTTAAAGGATAGATTTTACAACTGAAGAGCTGAAGTTTAGTAGTTAAGGTAGAAAATAAAGAAAAATATTATGTGTAATCTTGAAATTCTTAGGTTACATACCATATAGTCCATGGCATAGTTTTCCTAGGTGAAAAGATAAGGAAATTAGAATTGACTCATCAGCTTTGAAAGACTTTTCACAAAATGATTTCACTAAGGGAAGTATAGTTTGACTTCTGTCATCTGGAAAACAAAACAAAATAAAACACTTTAGATCCATTGCCCATACTGAACACTTAGAAATTAATACATGTATTCAAATTCCAGAAAGAAAAATGACCAGGTTGGCCACATAGTAATAGGAAATATCCGAAAACAAGGATGATGGAGATGTGTAGTGAAGAAGGGGTCAGAGGAGAGTTGAAATTATCAAAAACTTTAATGCCAGGCTGAGGGGTTTGGACTCTATACTGTGGGCCACAGAGAATAGAATATAAAGTGATTACAAATTAAAAAGCTAAGATGACTGAGGTTTTGAGTCTAAATAACTACAAGAATTCTAACACCACTGATATCAACAGATGAGGAGCAAGCCCAGCAAACCTTTCTTATTCTCTTTTGCATACCTTTCATACCATGTTGCAGCTTTTGATGGAAATAAGTTAGCTTATAATATGTTCTGGATAGTGAATTTCTTCCCTTTTACTTCTTAGAGGACTCTAAAAAGTTAATTGGTTTTTTGAATATGTCTGCTTAAGTCAGAAGTTTCTGATATATATATATAATATTTAAGTCTTGATTCTAAAATACTGAGTTACCCATAATTCTCTTAAACTTTCAGAAATGAATCACTACTTCATTAAGGGTCTGCCAATACTAAGTGCCATAATAGGCTTATTAGTATATTGCTATTACTGCTACTATCGTCACATTTCCATGCCACATCTACTGTTTTCACTAAATGACATTCATTCAACAAATACTTATTGAATTTCTACAAAACAAGCATCGTATTAAATAGAAGTAGAAAGATGAATAATAAATGACCTCTGTACTTGAGAAAGTCAGACCAGCATGAAGCCAAACAAAAAAGTATCATAAGACAACGTGATCATAGTTGGAATAAGGCAGGGATCTGCAAACTTTTTCGTAAATGTCCTAGGCTTTGCAGTTTATCTGTCAAAACTACTCAGCACTGTCACTGTGGCGCAAAAACAGCTATAGATAATACATAAACAAGCGGGCGTGGCTACGTTCCACTTAGCTTCCTTTATGAACACAGATTAGGCCCAAACTGGTGATAACCAAGTGTGGGGCAGAAATAGGGAAGACATCGAAGATGATGCCAAGTATCTAGTTGGGATGCCTAGGGGTGCCCCGTCATTAGAACAAGGAGATTCAATCATTTATTCATGCATCACGTATTACAGTTTCTACTCCTCTGGCTCCTCATAGAGCCTAAATAATTATTCTGCAACATTCATACATAATTATTATCTATGCTGCAATAATCTTTAAGAGGCTCTCCTAGTTCAGGTAAGATGCTGTTAATCCAAGTAAATGTAATTCTATAATTAGAGTTTTGCATCCAAGTACTTGACATTTACCTCTCCAAATTTTATCCTATCAAAATGGTTATTTAGTTTCCTGGTAAACTAAAGTCCAGCATTCATCAAGAATCTAGTCGTACACTCAGCAGAACAGCTAATCGTCTCTGTGATTCGATTTGCGCAACACTAAGAAATACCTCCTTATCCATTCCCACTCAAATTCCCCATCCCAAATTTCTCCTTCGGTGGGCCATGGGATATCTAGCATTAAAATATTAAGGAGAGGAAACTAATTTAAACATTTCTCTAATCAAGATCTTTCTTAGGGTCAATGAGCTGACCAAGTTAAAGGCTAATTACCAAGCCAAATTTTTAGTCCTACACAAAAGTAAATTAAATTTTGATGAAAGAAAAGAGGGAAATACAGAATATCTGTAGCAACAGTGCGTGCCATGAGGGTAAATGGGGCAGCAGAGAGGGCAACGAAGGGACCATAAAAAGAGAGATAGGAAGGAAAGAAAGCTGAACATTCATCATAACACTTAACGTAAGAAATTCTGTTCTGCATCTACCTTTACTCCTTATTGGTGATGCAAAACTTATGGAAAACACTGCTTTCAGAAGCAAAGATATGTCCATATGAAGATTTACCTGTATCGAATATGTCAAGCAGATTAACCAAAGTTTCAAAAGCTGCAAGTCGCACACTGCTGCCTTCATCCCTGGAGAGTTCTATTAATTCAGGGAGCACCACACTTTTTGTAAGTTCTGTCCTGCACAATAAGCAATGGAAGAAAATAAAACAAATCAATAAATTTGTAGCAAGAACTCACTAATAACGAGTCCCAAGTTAGATGCTACAGAGACTAGGAAAAGTCATAAAGATATGGTTCCTGCTCTCCAGGAACTTTTGATCTGGTTGGGCAAGCACGATAGAAACACAAGAAACGTTAATAGTAACCGCGAAGTTGTTTAAATCGACTCTAGTTTCCCCAGCACAACACTGTTACCCACAGAGATCTTAATGACTAGTTTATACCAAACCACAAAGTATAATACAGTTTTCCATTCGAAACCGCTGCAGCAAAGCAGATCCGTGACTGCCTTTGTTGGGGCAGGTTGCAGAATTCAGATACGATGGGACTGATGGTTGATCCTCTGTCCATGTTTCTGTCTTTTGTCAGATTGGAGGCTGTTGATGAAGGGGAACCATGTAGAGGAAGGCTGAGTAAGAACACTAGAGGCAACTTCGTCTTGTGAAAAGAAATATGGATATGGATGGGCCCTCAGTATTTCTTCTGGCCCAGTCTCCTTAGATCAGGCCAATGAGAAGGGCGCAAACAAATGAGGTTTCTTGAAATGCTGGTGCTGTTCTGCTGTGTTGGCCAACCATCTTTATCAGTATGTAAGCTGGAGCAGACAGCTACCATCAGATGACACATCATAGCCAGCACCTGGATAGAGTTGTATTACACAGGCAGACCCCAAAATTTTTGGTTGGCCATCTGGGCAAGCCTGCCTATTTCATTCATCTTGTTATCCCTGACCCTGTATCTTACTCCCTGAAGACATCATGAGGGTTAGATTGTAATTACTAGCATCGATAGCATCGAGCTGATAAAACCGGACTTCCACAAATATAATAGGACCAGGCTGTCTTCAGGCTTCTGTTCCACATACTTAAATGCCAGAAGGGTTTTTATTGAAAGAATTATAACCGAGAATTCTGCCCCAGGGTGGACTTTACATGTGAAGGCAAGAGAAAGACATTCTCTTAAATATACTACTAGCTTAGGCAGTATACAGTCCATACCTACTTTCTGAAAAAATACTCTGCTACAATCCAGTTTGCTAAGAGGAACTAATGAAAGAGGAAACTATTTGCGTCCTACACGGGTAGGTCTGCCATGATGTCTTATTTCCCCTCAACTTTTATAATGGGCATATGGGCAAAGAAAATGACTATGTGCTTCATAAAGAAGAATTATAAGTGGCAAATAACCATGTATTCAACCTCATTGTTCAACTTCATTGGTTGTCAGAGAAATATATTCATTTAATGAATATATATGAGCAGCTGCCTTAAGTAAGCGCTGGATTACATATGGGCGATGAAATAATCAATAGATACAATCCTGTCTTCCAGATGCTCTGAGTTCAGCAAGAGATATACTCAAGTAGACAGACAGTTATTGGATAATACGAGATATGTGCAAAAACAATAGTGAAATACTACTTTTGCCAATGAAATTAGAAAATTTAACGATAAATCTGCATTGTTGGTAAAGGTGCAGGAAACATCTCATGTACTACTGGGAAAAGTAAAAACTTAGCCTTTGAGTTCTACAATACATTTTAACATTTTGCTTATTTTTTACCCATATTATTTTATTTTTAGAGATGAGTCTAAGGAATTAGTTGTTTATGTCAAAATTTATAAAATAATAATAGAAGTAAACACTTGGCTATTGTTTTCTATGTGTCAGGCACTATTCTAAGCATTTTACATAAGCTAAGTAGATTCTTTCTAGTTTTACTTTTATAAATTAATCCTTAAGCGATAATCCTAAATTAATTTTCAGAACTACTATGAACACATGATGACTCGCCCATTTTCAACAGTGGCAAAATATGAGGTGACAAAAAAAAATAGGATACAAAAAGACAACAGTATATTCTCCTAATAGGTTCTGATCCTGGTTAAGGAGTGCGGATCTGGCCGAGACTGAATTAATTATGGCCCACAATGATCCAGAGTCAGCCTAGACTTAGAAGACCTATCATACAAAACTGGTTTTGAGATCAAAATTAGGGAATCGATTACTCGTAAATAAGAGTGCATGCATGGTTCATATTGGGACATTTTCTCTTCCTGGATCCAGGCATTTGGAATGACAGCTAAGTAACTTAAGGTGAGAAGAAAAGAACTTAACATTAATTGAATGCATACCATGCTAAGCATTTTCATTTTTACCTCTTTTAATCTAGACACATCAGGAGGTACTTATCATGATCACTCTTAAAGATCATATGTAGTTGAGCTTTTCAATAGCATGCTTTCATGGAATACAGAAAGAGGATTCACATGTCTGCTATCCAGAAATAAGAATGCGACACAAGAAATTGGAAGTATACTTACCCAATGCCCTGAGCTATATTTTCTAATTGCCGACACATGCAAGATCGAACTTCATATTCTACATCTTGACAGAGTGATTTTACCAAGGGAAGTATTTCTCTTTTAATGCTTAGAGAGAGAGGAAAGAAACATGCAAATGGGTGAGCGCTTCGGAATAATTAATATTTTCAAATAATTATCATCAAAATCTTAGCTTAATAATAGCTAATATACTTTAAAACTTCAAAGTTTACAATGTATTTTAACATATGTATTACATCTGGATGTTTTCATCAGCTACTTGTAAATTATGTATATGAGAATTTTTAAAATAATGGTTAATTGTGGATTGGCAGTTAAACATCTTAGCTAAGAAAAAAACTGTAAATAAGTGGAATATCTGATTCTAGCAACCATCAACCAAAATCTTCAATTTTATATTTTTCTCTTATGTTATAATTATACACCATTCCATCCTTCTCTTTGAGATTTATCATCTGGGCAGAGAGGAGCATACAAATTATAAACATTCTCCATAAAAACCTCAAAATAAAACACATTACTCAAAATAATGAATTCATAACAATAATGGAAGAAAGCAAAAAGTCTATCTTTATGTCATGTTTACCAATTTTTGCAGTCTATGAGATAATGCCATTTCATCCTCAAAACTATAGTAGATATGTGACAGGTAGATTAAGACAGGAAATAGAAAAGTTAATCTTATCGAGTTTGAAAAGCCATGAGATCAAGAAGAAATGCATCTGAATAAGCAGACTTCTGAGAATGCTATAAAGTTAGAAGAACTAAATTTGTATGCAGTATGGAATAATATGAACTTAATATAATTGTTGGTCACACAGTTATTATACATTTTAAATCAATTGAATAAAGTAGACAAAAAGTTAATACAAATACTCACGTATGGGCATCAAATTTGTTGGTTAATTTTCCTAAAATTTTA
>NW_011889148.1:847842-852363 GCF_000151845.1 Pteropus vampyrus
TATCTTAGCCAACATCTAGAAAACATTTACATCATTAAAAATAATATTAGTGGATATCTTTAACCTAAATTGTACACTTTTTTGCTGTACAATATTATAACACAAATGTAAAGTTAAAAAAAATCGAAGAAGAAAGTGTAAATCATAAGGTGAACTAATGGGTCTTCAGCTTTCAAAGATGCTGAATTTTTCAGGTTTTGTAAGATACAGCCATGGCTATTTTTAGTCAGACTAATGATCAACTCTTGGACAGCATGGCCTCATTCAGTTATACTCATCAGGCTAAAAAAAGGTTCAAAGAACATCATGGCCACATTCAAGAAACAGTAAATAAGTATATAATTAAGCACGCCAGGCCCCTGACCTGCATCCCTGTGCTCCAGATGTAACAGAATGACTTGCAGGAAGGAGTGGGCATATGTATGAATTGACACTGATTCTTCCTGCAGAATGGTCAAAAACGATACGGCGGCCGTTAACTGCATTTCCACTCCTGCAACGTGCAGGACTTCCTGTAGAATCAGAAAGAGTTTGCTATTACATAGATGAGAGACCGGAAATTATAATTTTTAAAAATCCAAGGTCATAGAAAGTAAACATAGTCATAGCCCGTAAATCACTGCATATGACTTTTAAGAATATGTACTTCCTCTTATGGCTTAATTTAAGAAAACTATGTTAATCTGCTCCTTATCATGTAAGTTATTAGACCATATAAAATTTAACTGTCTTAGGAATTTATGAAATAAAATAACATTCCATTGCTTTATTGAATGAAAGTTATAAAAGTACATAAATCTTTAAATAGAATAGTTATTTTTGATAGATTTCAACTTCCATTATGCTATTTGTATTGTACAGTGTACCATCATACCTAGAAAATAATAATGTCAAAGCTCAATTACATGTGTTTTTCATTACTTGTATTTCTGCTTCAAAATATAAACATCATGCATTTTACGACATAAAAGAAATAAACTTAAGATTGTGCAAATGAATTTCCCCCTTTCAACAACTGACAAGAACATATATTACCACAAAGTAAACTGCTTTTAAAAGAAGGAATTTTTAAATATAAGAATGTTTTTTTAAATTAATTATATTCATAGCCATCTACAATCACCATTTAAAAAAATTTTAATGTATATTCAAAGTTAAAGCCTACATGAGAATATTAGATTTCGACACATCAAAAAGTAAAAAAAAAAACACCTTTCATATAATCCTCATCAAAGATATCACCTATACTTCTCTAGAAGAGAGGGTGTGTGTAATGTGAAGGTAACTATAAGTATTATTTGTTTAATCGATGTGGAACTTGTAGCTATAAAACAAAGCTTCATATCTGTGATCTTAAGAAAATTAATCTTTCTACATCATTTCCTAATATACATAATGTGAA
This sequence comes from Pteropus vampyrus, assembly GCF_000151845.1. Taxonomy (NCBI): domain Eukaryota; kingdom Metazoa; phylum Chordata; class Mammalia; order Chiroptera; family Pteropodidae; genus Pteropus; species Pteropus vampyrus. Next base: position 849,245 of record NW_011889148.1, read on the forward strand.
TTATAATACCATCTCCTTAGAAATTGAAATCATTTAAACAGAACTTTGATGACTTACCAACTTGTGCAAATTGAGCTTTAAATAATGACCATTGTACATCCAACTGTCTCCTCTCTACACTCGGCTCTCTGGTAGGAATCTCACCTTGTCCCCACCTGAAATGATCTCTTCCCCAAACCTACTCCTCCTCTCATTTTTGTCTCAGTAAACAGTAGCTGACAACCCTGCCCTTCTGGCTGTCAGCCCAAAAACGCTGAGGTCATCCTCAACTCCTCCTAGTGCCTCACCACCACAGTCAAGTGACCGACCCGTTCTGATCCAGAATCTGACAACTTATCACCTCCACCACTACCACCCTGATCCAAGCCACCATCATTTCCAGCCTGAATTATTCCAATCACCTGTTAGCTAGTCCCTGATTCCATCACTGCCCCTCTGTATGGCAGAGAGACGCTTAGGAGTCAGACCGTGTCACTTCTCTGCTCAAAAGTCTCCAATGGCTTCATATCCCGCTCAAAGAAAAACTCAGACTCCTTTCCATGACTTACAAGATCTGTTCCCAATTCCCCCATTTCCCAGATTTCCACATGATCCTATTTTCAACTGAAAGCCACTCCCTTGCCCCAGCTCTCATCACTCCCTGTACAGACTTATTATCTCCATCATCCAACATATCAATTTATTTATGGTCTATCTCCCACATCTATAACATAGGCTTCATGATTGCAAAAATTTTTGTCTGTTTTGTTCACTACCGTATCCCCTACTCCTAGCACACAGTGGGCATTCAGTATAATGGCTGGATGACTGACTGAATATCTCTTACTCTTTCACCTACACTTTCTGCTCTTGACGCTTTCTCCCTTCATGCACACTTTCCACATCTCCTAAAAATGGCTTCAAGAGATTTTGACGTGAGTCCTGTAGGTTAGGGTTTGGTAGAATCAGACACAAGGCAAAGCAAAAATGGATCACGCAGAAATGCATTCTCAATCCTCTTTCTCTCATGTCAATAAGGTGACGTTTCTGCCATCTTCTACTCCAGTATCTCTGTCACCAGGATTTAGACCATGTACCGGACTCCTAGATTCAGCATGGTGGGGGCCACTGCCAGTCATTGTGCTAGGAGATAATACGAGTCATTCTACAATAGATGAAACAGACCGAGAGCCCTCAAGTATTTTGCCGAAGGCCAGGGAGCGAGTACTTGGCAACTCTAAGACAACCCTGCCTGATGCCAGATCTAAGCAATGAATTCTTCCTCACAGGCCCTGCATTTCCAATTCACCGTTTATTAAGGCATGACCTAAACCAATCCTAAGCCTTCCTGTGGTCGGTGGGAGAGTTGGCAGTGGCTTACTGTGGCATATGTTTATGTGGGATGGTTAAATTCCCAGAAAACACAGTACAGTGGCTGGTTTTTGTTTTGGTTTGTTTTAAACTTTTGTATCACATGTACAAACATTATTTTACAACGTTTTTCAAGCAATAATCAATTACGTAGCTTAAAAGTTCTTGGCTAAAAGAAAAAGAGAAGAAATAATAAAGCATAAAGCAGAAGCAGCAATTGGTCTCTGAAATAAGCCCGCCCACATGCCCCTGTTTTACTGTTTCCCACACAAACATTGGTTCCACGCTAACAATTTTGGATTTGGAAAACGCTTTTAAAAGGTTTGATGTGGCCAGTATACATCACTTACAGGTTTCAGAAGGCACAGTTTTTATTTAGAAACAGAAAGTACTTTGAGAAGAAATATTAAAATAAATCGTGAGGGCCACAGTGTACGTTCCGGTTCACGTGAGTCTGCTGTTTTAAGTTCCAAGAGGTGTAATTCTGCCCTCTCTTAAAAAGCCATTAAAGTCCTGGGTTTTGTACGTGTGCAAACTTTATGCAAAAGAAGGACATGAGAAGCTCTCCAACGGCACATCTTCTTACTGTTACTTAGTCTTCACGCCCGCAGCAACATGGGCCCCAACTATTTTGCATTTAATTTTCGAAAAATCCTCAAGTCTTATCGGGATTTGGGTTTTTCTCTTGTTGTGCTGACTTCAACATCTGGGACTGTCCACTGTTAAGAAACCAGCACAGACTAAGAGATTTTATCACTGCTAAAAATCAATTGATTTCTAAACATATTTTTTTCTGAAACATAATACAATAAGAGATTGATACTTACCTATAAGTATTCTCCTCCACAGAGTCACACCTCCTGGACAAACATAGTGAGATCCATACTCTCTGGGTAAATAAGTATGCATCCTCATGGACCTTGGAAGACACTGAAAAGTAAATTCCTCTATTGCTTAAGTGCATGCCTTCACGCCAGTTACCCTTCCTCTTACACACTACTGTACGCTGGCATTCCAACTTGAATCCCTCCAAAATGAAATGAGACATTTGATAAATGAGTTAATGGTATATTTCCAAATTTAGAAAACGATTCCCATTCAAGGAAGGAAAATGTACTAGACACTTCTGCGTTTAAAATCATTCTTCAGTTAGCAACAATGGTGTAAGAAAGCATTTTGCAAAACAGTCTAACACAGGCCTTGCAGAGAGGGAAACTGTTGCATCTCCGATAAACTCACATTATATGTATCAAGAAGAGATTTCTCTTTACAATACACAACATGGAGAAGCAGTAAATAAATCATTGGCTTATTCCAAAAGAGCAAATACTTTGAATTCACACATTTGGAAAGTAAACTTACTGAATAAAACTGGTAAACACATTTACCATAAATGGTGCTAGTTAAAGGTAAAAGAGCCCTAAAATTACAAAATATCTTTGTACACTTTTTTTAGAGATAACATTACTGATTATTTTGAAGTTAAATAACGGGGATTTAAATATTAAAATATTGAAGTTCTAGGACATAAAATATCTGGGGTTTTGAGGATCATACATGTGACATTTTTAGTAACTAACAATAACAGTGAATAGCTCTTTTCACTAAAAATTATATTTATAAAAGACTTCAAACTTGAGTTAATTTTGAGTAATTGGAACATGCCAGCTCTAAGACGCCTTTAACAGTGAACTACGATCCCTCATTCTTTTCCCCATCACTGACTGCCGCGTTCCCCACTGAAATAAAGGGAGTTGAGAGCACCAAAA
>NW_011889148.1:853673-855665 GCF_000151845.1 Pteropus vampyrus
AGTGTGGTTGGATTATATAAGCGAATAATGAAAGAACAGATGGTACCAAGGATGATTCCCAAAATCCTGGCTTGAAAACCATATGGGTAACCCATTAGGAAAGGGGACACTGGAGGAAGCCCAGGTGTCAAGGGGAAATGGCAGAAGCTCAATTTTGGACTCATTAACTTTGTGATGCCTTTGAGATATCCAATAGCGATTACAAACATGGAACTGTATTTACAGATCTGATACTCTGAAAAGGTCTGCCATAAATAAGAGAATTAACATAGACTCGACAGAATTTATGGAGATGATATTTAAAGGTTTGGGTGTGGGTGAGATTGCCCACAGAGAAAGCAAAGACCGATAGTGGAGATCTGCTACTATAAACATAATTTCACCCCAACAAAATAAGGGTGCTGAAAAACTCAAAGTTTCAACATAGAGATTCATCACGAGTGTTTAGGCAGAATATTTAAGTTCTGAACTACTCTTAACGCATCATTTGAAAACAATCGATCAGTCCATGTGAGGTAAGGGTGATGACAGGGTGTGCTGAAGAGGGTGTACGCAGGTGTACACACGGAAACATTTTGGGTTAATATTGTTCTGATATTAAATCAAGAAGGAAAAAAATAAAAAGGAAAGGAGACTTCCTCTTTCTGTAATGGCAGATTAGGTCACTCTAATGAGCTCTCTCGATGAGGATAATTCAAAAAGCTGGAAAATATATTAAAAATCATCTGCATAAAGACATATGAAAACAAGGTTATCTATCCGAAAATAAAAAATTATCCATCCCAGATTACCCATGACTAGAAAAATTACCCATTCAAAATCTAATAGACAACAGAATTCCAAAAAGATGAGCATGTAATTTGGAGCCTGTTTTTTCCCCTGGAGCCATTTCCTGATTCTAGAAAAGGCTCTTGAGAGGCCCAGAGCTTGAGAGACTTTTCTGACAGCCTTGCAGAGGCCCTGGGAAGTCCCCTGGGATACGATAAGTGTAATCCTGAAGCAGACTGACCTTTGCGGGGAGAGTGGCCTTGCTTCAAATCATCCAATACCTAAAACTGGATTGAGACTTATTGCTAGTGCAGTTAAATGACTGGCAGAAGAAAATATATTCCTTTCTAGAGAAGATATCACCCTGGGCCTCAAACTATTTCTATAAATAACTTATCGAATCCAAGATCAAACCCACAATCACGAACATCCAGGCACGTGAAGAAATAAGATAACGTGAATAAGAACCAAAAGAAGCGACAGAAAACAGAAGTGCACCAAAAGGTGCTCCAGGTGTTGGTGTTATCCGATACGTGCCCATTTCAAGAGAATAAAAGACACAATTGAAAATTTCGACAGAAAACTCTAAGATATAAAAAAAGGATGTGGCAGATTTTTAAAAGAGCTAAAAAGAAATTCTAGACTAGAAAAAGCTAATAATCGAAATCAATAATCGAAATGAATCACAAAGAGAAAAAGATGGAAAAGACAGAGATACTATGAAAAGGCCTAACATACGTGAAATTGGAGTCCTAGAAGGGGACCAGAGAGAAGACTAGGCAGAAGCAAATTTGAAAAATGTCTGAAAAGGTAACGGTCACTTTTTTAGTACAGATATTCTAATGGGTCTATATAGATTTATTTGCATTTATCTAACAACTAAACATGCTGAACATCTTTTCTTACGCTTACTGGTGATCCACAAATTGTGTTTGGTGAAATATCCAAATTTTTGCCAGTTTTTAAAAATCGGGTGGTCTTATTATTTTTATTACTTTTTTTCAATTACAGTTGACATTCAATATTATATTATGAAAATAATACAACACAGCAGTTAAATATTTATACAACTTAGGAGATGATGCACCCTGCCCCCCAGGTTAAGTGTAGTACCACCTGACACTACAGAGTTATTACAATATTATTGACTATATTTCCTATGCTGTACTTTACATCTGTCTTCTTATTGATTTTTGAGAGCTCTTTATATATTCTGAATACATT
>NW_011889148.1:855715-856788 GCF_000151845.1 Pteropus vampyrus
TCAAACTGAGAGAGAAAAGGGGAGAATACAATGGAGACAGTAAACAGGAACAAAAGGATGCGCTTTGCCCTTCTATAAATCTGTATTTCAGTGATTGGCAAGGTTCATGAGGAGGTACACATAAAAATATCCCGAAGGTCTCTTTCCATGAAGAAAGTGGCAGTGACTATCACATGACCCCCGTAAGTGTGCAGTGAAGCACCCTCGCGTGCAAAATCGTGACAACACCAAAGCAAATAAACACATTTCGAGACAATGGTTTTCAAACCGACCTTCTAGCTGGACTACTCTGCCGAGTCGTTTTTACACATAGTAAATTAGAATCATGTAATTTCATGATTTAGGCTTAAAATGTAAATAAAAAGCGATTTCAAATGTTATAAAGAAAAGATGTGGTTATCAAAAAAAATATCGACTTACTTGATACAAGAGCTATAAGTAATCGTTTCAAATGATCCATTGTAGCCATATTTATTTAAATACTTTTTTGAAAAAATTATAAACTGCTTTCGGAAGTGAAAAGCAGCATTGGAGAGTATGGCAAATTTCTATAAACAAGCAGAAATAGGGCTTTATTTCGACTCAGACACAGTGCTTTCCTCTTCTATCCTAAGCTTTTCTAAAGTGGCCCAATGAAAATCTAAGTCTGATACTTTTAATTTCATTTACAGCTATTTATTAAGTAACAGCATCATACTAAGTGTTCTGGGAAATCGAAGAAAAGCCAAATACACTTTTTCCTACCTTTGAGGGGCTCCTGTTGTTTACGTGCCTTTAAACATTCCACAAATATTTCTTTAGTTACATTCAAGGCACTGTGCTAAGTGCCGGAGACTTAGCAATGCTCCTGTTAATACTGTAATTAAAACTGTGATAAGAGCTGAGGATGAGAAGTACAAGCTGGCATAAGAAATCTAATGGGTAACCTGCTCTTCTGAGGAGAGGTGGGTCACCGACACGTGAAGAGAAAGAAATAACTAGACAAAAGCTGGAATAAAGAGAGGCAGGAAAGCAAGAAGAGTAAGAAACAGAGAATTCCCAGGACAGAGAAGTAAGAAGGAGCACGGTAGAAG
>NW_011889148.1:859503-865919 GCF_000151845.1 Pteropus vampyrus
ACCACCTGACACTACAGAGTTATTACAATATTATTGACTATATTTCCTATGCTGTACTTTACATCTGTCTTCTTATTGATTTTTGAGAGCTCTTTATATATTCTGAATACATTTCTTTTAGCAAATATATTATTTATAAATATTTCCTCTCTTTCTGTGACTTGTCTTTTAATTCTCTTGACAGTGTCTTCTGAAGAGTAGAAGCTTTAAATTACGTGAAGTCAAATGTATTAAATTTTCCTCCATGGATCATGCTTTTAGTGTCATGTGTAAGAAACCTTTTCCTAACCCAAGGTCATGAAGATTTTCTCTCATGTTTTCTTCTGGAAGTTTCAACAACTTTCATTTTTCACATTAAGGCTTATGACCTATTTTGAGTTCATTTTTCTATACGGTATAAGACAGGGACTATTTTTTCTCAACTGACCCAGCACTGTTTGGTGAAAAGACTATCTTCTCTACACCGACACACCTTTGCACCTGTGTTGCAATCAATTAGCAATGTTTATGTGTATTTATTTTTTTCCTCTATATACGTCCCATTGATCAGTCTTTATACCAATATCACATAGTCTTAATTGCTATAGCTGGATAGTATGTCTCAAAATTAGGTAGTAAAAGTCCTCCAACTTTCTCTTTTTCCAAGTTATTGTAGCTATTCTGGATCTTTGTATTATAATATGAACTTTAGACATAGCTTGTCATTTCCTACCAAATACTTACCCTACTAGAATTACGATCATTTTACATTAAATAGATAGATTGATACGGAATAACTGATAACAATAGAGTCTTCTGATCCATGAACATGGTATATCTTTCCACTCGCTTAGTTCTCATATTATTTCTCTCAACAATGTCCCATAGTTTTCAGTATACAGATCTTATATATCATTTATCTGATTGACCCTAAGTATTACATATTTAATGCTATTGTGATAGTTTAAGAAAAACTTCAGTTTCCAATTGTTTGTGGTTAGTGTATAGAAATACATTTGAGTTGTATATTGATCTTGTGTCCTGCAACCATTCTATATTCACTTAGTAGTTCCAGTATTATTCTTTTGTAGATTCTCTGACCAAAACCTGGGTTTTTTTCTTTCTCTGCAATGTGCATATTTTTCATTTCTTTTTGTTGCCTTACTGCCTAACTAGAACATTGAGTAGTGCTAAACAAAATGTTAAGAGCAGACACGGTAAGAGCAGACACTCTTGGCTTGTTCCTGATCTTAAGGGAAAGCATTCAGTCTTTTACCTGTAAATATGATGTTACCTGTAGGTTTTTGAGAGAAAGCTCCTGTCTATCCCTAGTTTGCTGAGGTTTTTCCTAAATCTACTGAGATAACCAGATGGTGGTTTGTTTGTTTTTCGCTTTGTTGATATGACTTATATTGATTCATTTTTGAATTTTGAACCAACCCCAAATCCCGAGATAAACTCCAATTGGTCATGATATAGTATCCTTTTTATATACTACTGAATTTTATTTGCTGTTTCTCAGAAGATATTTGCATTGAAGCTCATGAGGGATATGCATCTAGTTTTTGTTCGATTGTTTTGTTTGTTTTTGGTAATGTTTGTGTCTCATTTGGGTATCAGGGTAATGTTGGCCTCGTAGAATAACTTGTGACGTTCTTAGTTCCTCCTCTATTTTCTGGAAGGATTTGTGTAGAATTATTATTTTGTTTACATTTACACTAATTTTTACCATTTCTTCATTTCTTCACATAAATCCAATATCCATCTGGTATCACACTATTTCTGCCTAAAGAACTTCCCTTACCATTTCTTACAGTATAAGTCTGGTACAAAAAAAAAAAAATCTTTTCAATTTCTGTTTATCTAAAAAGAATAAAGTGTTCAGCCTTTTCCTAAAAAGATATATATTCACTGGATATAGATCTCTCATTGTTTTTTTGTTTTTTTGTTTTTTGGGGTTTTTTTTGCTTTTAGTACTTCTAATACGACATCCCACTGTCCTCTGGTCTGCACAGTTTCTGACCAGAAGTCTGCTTTATTCTCACCTTTGTTACTCTGTATGTAATCTTTCTTTTACTCCTGGTTGCTACCAAGATTGCCTCGTATTTTTTTTTTATTTTAAGCAGTTTGATTATGATGTACCCAGGGGTGTGGTGGGGGGTGCTGAGTATGTGTCTTTATCCTGCTTGGGGTCCTCTGAGCTTCTTGTATCTTTGGTTTATACCCATTCATTAATTTCAGAAAAGTCTTGGCCATTATTTCCTCAAATAGTTCTTCTCCCCTGTTTTCTCATTCTGAGACTCCAACTGCACTTACATGAGATCACTTTACACTGTCTCAAAGCCATTTGGCTACACTCTTCTATTTTGTTTACTCTGTTATCTTTGTGTTTCAGTTTAGATAATTGCTACCTTCATATTCATAGATTCTTTCCCCAGCTGTGCCCAAACTGTGGCTAAGCCCAATGAAAGAATACTTCACCTCTGATATCATTTTTATTTCTAGTATTTTCATTTGAGTTTGACAGTTTCCATCTCTCTGTTGAAACTCCCTATATGTCCGTGCATGTCGCTCTGAGGAAGTGGGCAGTGATGTGTTCCTGCCCGCAGCAGCAGCCAGATCACCACACCAGCATCAGCAAGGGGGACCCTCTCCAGTCTCCTGCCCTGGCCCCCAAGGCAAGGAGGCCTGTGGGAAAGGGCTTGCAAGTGACCACAAAGTTCCCTTGTGTCTGGAGCTCCAAGTTATTCTAAACTGATATGCTAGCCCCCAGTAACCTTTTAAAAACCTGTAACAATTTTAGCTGATTTTTTTCCTAACAAACTTACGTGGTGGCCACTTCCTCCTCCTACACTCTATCAAAAGTCAGTGTCCCTGTGTCCCCTCTTTCCTCAGAGGAGCTGTTGCTCTTTTGAATTCAGTTTACTTGGTTGCCTGGTAACCACCTCTGATAAACTCAAGAAAAGTTATATGGATTTTGTGAATAACCCACTATTGTTAAAATAGGAGTGATGTTTTCTTGCTCATTCCTGCATCCTAAGTAGAAGTGGAACTGGCTGCTTTGTTTTTGGGCCCCGAGTATTCCTTACTCTCTTACAAGCTTAACCGTGCATTTAAAAGAAGAATCTTTATTGTACTTTATCTAGAGTTTCTACATATTTTGATTTGATAAATTTTTCTAGGATATTTAGTTCACCACACTTCAGGAGTTTAGGTAATCCATAAAGTTTTAAAGCAAACATTATAGACCTTTATTACAGTGGAGTATGTAAATACCTTATTTGTTTTATAATTTTGCAAGGATTGTAAACAAAAATATCTATAAATGATCCTTTGTAGCACTCAAATGCCTAAAGTCAGAAATAATATTCAAGTAGTAACAGTGGTCCCATTTTCACAGAGATAAAAGATTTTGGAATTAAGAATTTCAAAAGTTCCAGTTCATTTTTATCGCAAGCAGGTTAAAAATAAATGATCCAATGACTAAGAAATATATGTGAAAACACTGGTCTCCACTAGAATTTACTGAAAGGCAATATTTTTAGGTCTATTAGGAATATCAACAAATATAACATTTTATATATGCCCAGAAAAACTATACTCCATAAATGTTTCTATTGAATCTAATGTAAAATAATTAATGGTGTTAATCTATTTTGTCCTTAAACACAAATAGATATACATGAAAAAAGAAAAAAACATAACAGACATTATTTTCAAAAAGCATTGTGGTCAGTGTACTTTTTAAAAGCTGTAAACCACATTAGAAAGAGTAATTTGTATCATCCATTCATGCTCTCTAATCCCTTTGGTTAGTACTTTTTCTTTTCTTAGTAAATAGAAAAATACAGTTACATAACTTTATGCTTCTTAGCCCATAAATCCTCCTAGAAAGGTCAATTCTGACCCTGATGATTATTTTCCATCAACTTATATCATAGGGACTATTTCACTTCCTTCCTCACCCTCCTTCACATCGTGTCCCCAAATGCTCAAGTTTGTCAAGAGAGCACTATTGTCCATTGTGGGCTTTGTATGACCTGTATGGTGTCTGGAGCATTATGCATAAACGTGTTTCTTTCACAAAATGCTTTTGCTTTTCTCATGACTTTTAACTTATCTCAGAAAACATCGCCTACAGTGAAGAAGACAGGTACTTTTATTTCTGAGCTGCAAACAAAAGAAAAAAGCAATTTGTATCATCTGCTTATGCTATTTAATTCCTTTAGTTAAGATCATTTCTTTTTTTCTCGGTGAACTCTAGGAAGAAATCATATATAACTTCATACTTCCTAGAAACCTCCCAAAAAAATTACTCATAGTCGACAACTGAATTTTTTAGGTTTAGATTTCCTCGACTCTAAAATGAAAATAAATACATCAAATGGAATTGTTATAAGAAGTTTAAAAAGATATGTCTAAAGCATTAAGCCCAGTCCTGGCCAACAGTAATTGTTTATCGCGTTATTCTTGTTTATCCACGTATCTATGCCACTTGAAATAGACTTAAAGAGTAAGTAAAGTTAAGCTTTTTATTCACAAATATCTTTATTTACACCGTAAATTTTTCTAGAAATATTTGAAATTAAGATTTTTTTTAAAAGCTACCTATATTCAGTAGATATGAAATACTCTAATGAAAAAATCACATTGGGAGAAACATGTTTTTCTATTATTTCCATAAACGAAAATAAAGTAATACAAAATTAATAAAAGTAGAACTAATGAATCTTTTCGGAATCAGATTGGTAGACTGCATCTACTGAGTGCAAATGATCAAATTGCATATTGATTAATTACATCTTTTATCCTTTCCCTATTGTGTATCTTTCTCCCGCTCCCCCCAAAAAAGGTTTCTCTAGGAAAATAAATCAGCATTATATCACTCCACTGATACCCTGTTTTTACTTCTCATCCAAGAATGACATCAGTGGATGAGGCTAATGTGTCATTGGCCTTTCAGGTGTACAGTTACTTTCTCAGAATATTAAGTTTAATCAGTGTTCATTTTAAAATTATTTTTGAGTGCCTATTACTTGCCACGCACTGTTCTAGGTTCTGGGGATATAGTGATAAACCAGACTGACAAAGATTCTGCCCTTATGGAGACAAGGGAAAGAATGGCAGGTGATGAGACAGCTAAATGGGGTCACTTAAGGACACAGCAAGGAGTCTTCGTTTATCTGAAATGGGAAGTTACTTGTCTTAGTTTCCTGTGGCTGCAGGAAATAAATTACAACAAACTGAGTGGATGAAAACAACAGAAATTTATTCTCTCAAGTTCTAGAGGCCATAAATCCTAAATCAGTATCACTCAGCCAAAGTCAAAGTGTTGGCAAGGCCATACCCGCTCCGGACACGCTAGGATAGGACCTGTCCTTTGCTTCTTCTGGTTTATAGTAGTTGCTGGCTTCCTTGGCTTGTGGCTGCATCGCTCCAATCTCTGTCTTCATCTTCGCATGGCCTTCTCCTCTGTGTCTGCATCAAATTTACCTCTGCTCTTCTCTTCTAAGATACGTGGCATGTAGGGCCTAACCAACTAACCCAAGATAATCTCCTCATCTCAAGATCCTTAACCACATCTGCAAAAACACTTTTTGCAAATAAGGTAACATTTATAGGTTCCAGGGATTAGGGCTTGATATCCTTGGGAGGCCATAATTCTGTCTACTGCAACACTTAAGTAATTTTCATGAAGAAAAAGATATGACAGATATTTTTATAAGATCTCTCTAAAGAAAAAAAAAGGTAACTATGTGAGATGAGGGGAGTATTAACGTGATCGTGGCAATCACTTCCTAAGGTACACAAACACTGAAGCATTGTGCTGTGCACTTTAAATACATACAGTTTTGTTTGTCCAAAAAAAAAATCTGTAGATTGTTCTCATATAAATAAATGAAAGATCACTCTTTTGGCAGAGAGGGCTCTAGGGGGCAAAGTAGAAGCAATAGGTCCAGTGAGGAGACTGCTGTAGGACCCAGACAAGAGATGACTAGGCTTGAGAAGTAAAGTTATACATTATAAATCTGTTACAATCATGATCGGCTAATAAAGAGATTTATAGCAGTAAAAAGGGAGGACTTGGGAGTCAGATTTCCTGTTCAAACTAATCATACCACTTGCTAGCTTTGTGACTTGGGGCAAGTTACTCAATCAAGCTGCTTCTTCCTCTATCAAGTGACCCTTATAGAACTGCCATGAGCATTGGAATAGATGAAAAATTCATAATACGTTTGACAGACTACAATGCCTGACAAATAGTAAGACCTCAATGATTGTTGCTACAGTTATTTTTATCTGTTTCTGACATTGCACATTACCTATTATATAATTTTATGCCATATATTTTGGTTTCTAAAATAAATGAAAAAACAATTAACAGGATTCAATAACTCAACAGGTAGAGACAATTTTTGTACTTCGTTACAAAGGAG
>NW_011889148.1:865969-895744 GCF_000151845.1 Pteropus vampyrus
TTAAGTTTAATCAGTGTTCATTTTAAAATTATTTTTGAGTGCCTATTACTTGCCACGCACTGTTCTAGGTTCTGGGGATATAGTGATAAACCAGACTGACAAAGATTCTGCCCTTATGGAGACAAGGGAAAGAATGGCAGGTGATGAGACAGCTAAATGGGGTCACTTAAGGACACAGCAAGGAGTCTTCGTTTATCTGAAATGGGAAGTTACTTGTCTTAGTTTCCTGTGGCTGCAGGAAATAAATTACAACAAACTGAGTGGATGAAAACAACAGAAATTTATTCTCTCAAGTTCTAGAGGCCATAAATCCTAAATCAGTATCACTCAGCCAAAGTCAAAGTGTTGGCAAGGCCATACCCGCTCCGGACACGCTAGGATAGGACCTGTCCTTTGCTTCTTCTGGTTTATAGTAGTTGCTGGCTTCCTTGGCTTGTGGCTGCATCGCTCCAATCTCTGTCTTCATCTTCGCATGGCCTTCTCCTCTGTGTCTGCATCAAATTTACCTCTGCTCTTCTCTTCTAAGATACGTGGCATGTAGGGCCTAACCAACTAACCCAAGATAATCTCCTCATCTCAAGATCCTTAACCACATCTGCAAAAACACTTTTTGCAAATAAGGTAACATTTATAGGTTCCAGGGATTAGGGCTTGATATCCTTGGGAGGCCATAATTCTGTCTACTGCAACACTTAAGTAATTTTCATGAAGAAAAAGATATGACAGATATTTTTATAAGATCTCTCTAAAGAAAAAAAAAGGTAACTATGTGAGATGAGGGGAGTATTAACGTGATCGTGGCAATCACTTCCTAAGGTACACAAACACTGAAGCATTGTGCTGTGCACTTTAAATACATACAGTTTTGTTTGTCCAAAAAAAAAATCTGTAGATTGTTCTCATATAAATAAATGAAAGATCACTCTTTTGGCAGAGAGGGCTCTAGGGGGCAAAGTAGAAGCAATAGGTCCAGTGAGGAGACTGCTGTAGGACCCAGACAAGAGATGACTAGGCTTGAGAAGTAAAGTTATACATTATAAATCTGTTACAATCATGATCGGCTAATAAAGAGATTTATAGCAGTAAAAAGGGAGGACTTGGGAGTCAGATTTCCTGTTCAAACTAATCATACCACTTGCTAGCTTTGTGACTTGGGGCAAGTTACTCAATCAAGCTGCTTCTTCCTCTATCAAGTGACCCTTATAGAACTGCCATGAGCATTGGAATAGATGAAAAATTCATAATACGTTTGACAGACTACAATGCCTGACAAATAGTAAGACCTCAATGATTGTTGCTACAGTTATTTTTATCTGTTTCTGACATTGCACATTACCTATTATATAATTTTATGCCATATATTTTGGTTTCTAAAATAAATGAAAAAACAATTAACAGGATTCAATAACTCAACAGGTAGAGACAATTTTTGTACTTCGTTACAAAGGAGTGACCGATATTACATGGTGTAATTATATCATTACCATCTTAAATTTTATAAAGAACCACCTCAGTATTCTAGAAATGTGTCTTGACAATCAAATTCTTTCATTTCTAGATAACTACAAGTTCAAGTCAAATATTGAAATCTAACATGTAAGATTTCAATTTAGTTCACTGTAGAAAAGAATTCAAACTTAATAAAAACAGAAAACGTTTATTTCTTTTTCAAAAGATACTCTAGGATTAAATCATATAACATGATTATATTACGATAACTATATTTAAAAATGTCTCCATATCTAGGGAATTTAAATTGAATTTACTTTCTGAATTCTTATTTAAATTTAACTTTGAGATTATTTATCTAACTGCATTATCATTCATTGTCCATGTCAGATAAAATTTAGAAAGTAAATTATAGAAATACTATGGATTAGCTCAGTTCTAATTCTGACTCTGTTTCTACCATTTTATTTTTAATTTTAAATCCCTTCATCTCTAAAACAGTGAAAATAACAACCAATTTTAAAAACCATTTTTCAGTAAATATATTATTTTATTTTTAATTTTAAATCCCTTCATCTCTAAAACAGTGAAAATAACAACCAATTTTAAAAACCATTTTTCAGTAAATATATTATTGTAAGGATGAAACACAAATGTAACAAAACAAAAAATTAAAATAAAAATATCATTGGTGAGCTTTTATAATGCCTAAAGCCAGAAAAATCGCTATCATCACTTTATATGAAGTTCTTTAAGGTAAAGATAAGGTAAAGGGCGAGTTCTAAAAGCTGCTTATATTACTATTATAAATGTGGTAAGAAGCTTGGGAATAGTTAGCTTCTTACATAAATACTTATTGTTCATATCTTTAAATTCTCTAAAAGTAAATCACTCATAAGATGATTAGTAATTGTAAGTACTCAAACTATTTTTCCCTATGGATTTAATAAACGTTATCAACCAAGATACCTAAAACCAGCAGAACCATCTGGATGCTCAAGCCAGAAATCTGGAAATCAGCTCTCACTCCCCGCATCCCATTCTTTATGAAGTTCTGTTCGTTCTACCTTGATAAATGTATCTCAGATACATCCACTACTCTCTACTGTCTGAATCAGCTGTTCTGATCCAAGCCACCCTCAAATATCATGAGGACTAGTGCTATAGCATCCTGATTCTCTCACTCTTATCTACTCTACACATAATTATCAAAGGTCACTGTAAACGTAAAGGGGATAAGTCAGTGCTGTGCTTAAATCCTTCAGTAGTTTTTGACCCTCGTAAGAAAGAACAACTCTCGCGTGCTCTCTGTTGCTGATCACAACGCTCACGTCTCTTTAAGTGACATCCCACCCTGACCCACTGGATTCCAACTATACCTGCCTCATTCAATTCCACCAAGCTCTTTCGTCTTAGGGACTCTCTCTTGCTCTCTGCCTGGACCACTCATTCCCGACTCCACATGTCTGCTTCCTCCTACCCCTTCAGTTTCCAGCTCCTCCAGGAGGCTTTCCTTGCCCTCCCAATGCACAGTAGGTACCCCCTGTCACTACCCTGTTCTTGTCACTCACTTGTTTTATGCCTCCTTCCCCACTCTGGACTGTCACCTCCTTGAGGGCAAGTTCTCAGTTTTGTTCACCTCATATTTTCTCAGTGCTTACAACAGTGCCTGGTGCACGGGAGGTACTCAGTAAATATTTATGAGTGAATGAGAATGCCATTATTACTAAATGCTCACTTATATTACAAGATTGCTTTTTTATAAAATTAAAAATTATGGCCATGGCAAAAGTAAATAAAGTGGCTATGTGTGATTTATATTATGGTTTTATCACTTGAAAGTAACCATTCACAGAAGCAAGGCAGATTTGAAGCAGATGCTAACTATGCATACCAATAAATCTTAATATACGAATACCATGATTTAAAATGATCTGTACATAAACACAGGTTGTATAATTTGACATGGGGTTGCTTAAATGTTTAGTTGCCTATATTTTATAATAAACCCTCTATAAAAGTAATTATTATTGCCCCCATTAAATCTTTTCTAGTATTTACTTCTTCAGCATTTTTATATAAAGTCAGAATCACACATGGAAATACTCTCCTATACTTGTTCTTTAATTTTTTTCCCCAGTCTCTAGGCCTTCCAGACGTAGAACCTAATCTGGGACTGTCTGCTACCCTTTCTGTATCTTTTTTTGTACAGGGCAAGATAAAAGAGAGTCCTAAGTAAATGGCTGCTTGTTGATTAACTCAAGAAATGAATGAAATCATTCAGCAATAAGTAAAGGTTTTCTTAGTACATATTCATTATTATAATTTTCTTTATCCATTTATTCAGTTAATCTTCTATATTATGGATTAATTTTTGTTACTTTAAAAGCTCCTTAAAATCATATCTGTAACTCAGTTATATAGTTTCAGCAAATACATTTGATTCTTTGTATAAATATACTCTACATATGAGTATATAATATTCTTTACACAATCCCATGAAATTAAGATCGTGGGGAACTTATTATTTAATTGATTTTATTGTAACTTCATTAGCAAAGGCTTTTTTCAAAATAACTTAGAGACCTCTAAAGGTCACTACTCTATATCCTTCAACTTTTATTTTTACTTTATGAAGCTTTAGACATTCAGTATGCCGTGGGCCAGATTTAGCCTGCTCGACACAGTGTATAGCATGTTCAGGATTTTTAGCTTTAAATTTAATTTGCTTATGTACGATAACTCTTCAGTCAAGAGGACCTAGCCACCTGTTCCTGTCTACCATTGTTTAACTGGCACTTCCAGGTGTCATGCTAACAAGCATAGGTCAGTTACTGTCACTGGAGTTGAACGTAAAAGGGACTGCGTAGACTCAATTCCATTGAAATTATGACATGAATCTGGGAAAAATAGGTAGGAAAAAGCTTGATTCACTTTTGAATCATATGCAATGCTAAAATAAACATCTCTATTCACCATTTTAACTAGTAAAAAAAAAGTCACATTGCTTGCATAGAAATGTGAGCATCTTGTAAAAATAACATGGAACACCACTGATCTAAATCATGGTAACTGTAACCAACCATGCTATATGTGCCTAAAAATAAAACCCAAGGACACACTAATAATTACAGTATTTAAATATGTATAAACAAATTTTAAAAAATATTAAAAAGTTATAACCAGAGAGCCAAAGCGAAATATATAAAACTCACTATTAGCAAACACAATCCCCATTAATATGTAACCTCCCTGTTCCCATTTGTCCATTCAAGTTCTTACAAAGAAAAACACTTTGCACATATGTACAAATAATAAATGTTGTGTCTTAAATATTTAATATTATAGGTTATCAATAAGTATTAAATAGAGGAAAGGATGTTATAGCAGACCAAATATTTTTGTGCATAGCAGAAAAAACTAATTCTGAAGAATTTAGGAAGCAATAAAATAAATATAAAACTAAAATTCTGATGGCCACAATTCAATTTTTATTTAATGATTCTGTAGAAGTCACCACTGGGTCATCATTAGTAGTTATCAGTTAAATTATACTATCGATGTTATAGAATACTATTAATATAGTTTTAAGTCAACAGAATACTAAATAAGATAGCTATGAATGTGAGACTAAAATCTTTTTTGAACTACTGAAAGCTAACTTTGTTAAAATGTCTCTACTCAGAAAATGACTAAAGAAATCTTTACAACTTAAGATCTGGATTTCTCCATTTGCATCAGCTAATTTCCCTATTTCCATCATAATTCAAAATGTGTATCATAATACTTCCTCCACTCAATGATTAAGTACAAAAGATCAGCCATCAAAAGCTCTGAAATTTTCTCCTGACAATGACAACATGCTACTGGGGGGAAAAAAGATAAATTTAAATCTTATTTCGCACCAACTTACTCTAACTTTTGGCAAGACTCTCCGAAGTGTCTCTGCAGGATTCTGTCGCATCAAAAATGGAAGATTTGCAATCACACTTGTTCCCTGGATATCTTGACCAGCACTTACAAAGAAAACACAAATTTAAAATTTGTCATTATAAGTTGTATTCTGGTTTATGATTATAAAAAGTAGGGACTGATTTGAATACTGACTGCTTTAAATGATAAACACTCAGACTTTGACAAAGTTTTGAACTTTAAACATATCACTTAGCTATAAAAATCAAACCAGAACTGAAATTTCTTTAACTAAATCTTACAACAAATACATGAAGACATTAATTATGTTTACGCTAAAAGAGGATTCTCTACATATATATCTTAGGTCTAAAAGTCTTAAGACTATTATTACTTACTTTAAAATTCTAACTCATTTTTTTCCGTAACCTGCCAATTTGCCGTACTTTACAAGAAAATATGAATGGTAAAATTTCATTATATTAAAATATTAATAATCATAACGGCAGCAGGGGCAGCAACAAAATCAACTACAGGAGAATCATACGACTTGCTTCTGATGCATGAAATTACCTGTTGCACTAGACCAACTCTATGAATTGCCAGAAACACCTTAAAGATACATTAATAGAGTACCTTTTTGACATAATGTTCATTAGGTCACCAAAACTTCAGCAAAGTAATCTCAGTGATACTCTAGTGGTTTAAATCCCTTAGAAAAGGTGTTCAGATTCTTCCGAAAATCCATTTCCATGCAAAAAATTCTTTGTTTTTAAAACATAAGCTAAGCCACATACATTGTGTAAATACTTGAAACTATATAGAGAAAAATGATGATAGTGAATGTGGTACCCTCTCAGAGGAAAATTCTATCTATGCTTAACTGATACCAATTTAAATGTTAATTACTGATGCCATAATATTTATTTATCTTAATTAAAATTATTTTTACTTAGCTCTTCAAATGGAACTATTTGTCATTATATTTAAGACCTTAACATGGTTTCAAAAGTTTAAGTATTATATTTATTTGCTTCAGAGTCTTATAAGTTCTGTTACTAAGAAGCATATTCTGATTCTAAATGAAGATGCCTGCTGTGAAGAAAGGCTTTTTCTCTGCAGTACAGTAGCCTGTGAAATACAGGTCAACACAATCATCCACTATACTCACCACTCTCTACGTGAATAACTTTAAAAGACAAAATCAAGAAGAAAAGGAGAAGGGATCGAAATAAGGGACCCATGCCAAGAGGGGGAGATCAAAATAGGGAAATTAAAGTTGCATATAAAAATACTACTTGTAGTGGGTTGAATAGTGGCCCATCATAAAATATATCTACAACCTAATCCTGCTGCTCAGAAGGGGAAGCCAGTGGCTCTCGGCCGGGAGTGCTCCCCACCCCCCACGCCCCCCGACCAGAACAATGTCAGACAGAAGCCATTGTTGAATATCGCAGCTTGGGATATGCTACTCTAATCTAGTAGGCAGACTCGAGGGATGCTGCTAAAAATCCTACAATGCATGGTGCAGCTGCCCACAAAAAACACATATCAATGATTCGACAAGAAAATGTCTAAGAAATCATGGTGTAGACAAAGTAACTATTAGATGAACCACATGACATTGCGAGCACTAGACAATTATTGACCTACAACAATGGAAATTCCATATTTCCAACCTATACATTAAGCTTAGTAGAAATATATTGTCAGAGATTTCAAGAAAATGTACACAGGTTGTTAAGCACAAAATGCTAGAGTGGTTCTCAGCCTTTATCATGCACCAAAATCGCCCTGGAGCACTTGTTAGAGACGGGCCCCAGCTACAGGATCTTGGGCCAGCAGATCTTGGTGAGGCCTGAGAACTTGATTTCTAACAAGCTCCCAGGTGGTGCTGATGCTGCCAGTCTGTAGACAATACTATGAGAGCCACCATGATAGAGGAAGAGCTCAGAAAATAAAAGGAGGGGACATTGCAGAGTCTCCACGTTTTTTAGGCCACATGAGTGAAACGAGCCAAGTGTATAGTAGCAGTTTGCCCGAAGGAAGCAGAAGGTCCATCTGACACCAACTGCATAAATATTTGCTTCTGCTAGTCCTGGCAACACGGCTCCTCTTGGTAATTACGATGGCAAAGTGATGTGGCAAAGGGCCGTGAGCAGAGGTGGAATTACGCGTAGTCTCCTTAAACACACATTGGAGGAAAAGCGAGAGGAGCGCCTGGCAAAGGTCGCGCACCAGACAAGAGAGCCATGGAGGAGAGCAGACACAGCCGACAGTAGAGCAGGGGCCTGAGCTTCCCGCCTGGGAACCTCTTGGGTGCTGTGCACCCGCTCTTATCTCCTGCTGACTGTGGTCGCAGTCAATATACGTAAACCAAATACGTGTGAATCTGTGCTACCTACCACTGAATGGAAGGAACCCCAAAATAATCAGCGTAGGTTTAAGTCAACAGTATAAAATTCACTTTATTGCTATTCGATAGGGTATGTGTAATTTTAAAATAAATGTTTAATTAACGTTATATACATGTGTATACATATATTTTTTGATAAAGTAAGCTTCCTAGACTTCAAAGCCTACAACTTTCAACTGGAAGGCACAAGGAACAATCACCCTGTCTACAACAGGAGCTGTTCCTTTTTGCCCCAATTACGCTATTCTTTGGGACATGTTCCTTTTCTAGAATACTCACTCAGAAACAAGAAGGACACAACCCCACTCAGCAAACCATTCCTCTAAAACTGAAAAGAACTGGGTTAATCATCTAATCAGCGCACTAGTGGCTAAAAAGGAAAGAGGAAGAAAAAAAAAAGACTAGTCAAATAAATGAATTTAGGACAGCTATCTTTTAAATTCTAAATTAATGTTGCTAATTATTTTATTCCCATTGGGAGATGCGCCTATTTTAAAGAGCCATTTATAGTAATATCTTAAACCAATGAAAAACAAGTCAATCCACTCAAACATTTTTTGTGATAATAAAGTTTGGCAGCTTGTCACTGTTGTGGGTAACTTCATCATTCAGGTAAACAACGAATAGCTAGTTGTTGACCAGCTCTAATTCAATTATATTTTACTCAAATTTTACATTCCCCAATATTTGGCACAGTATCTAGCACACGGTAAGGACTCTATAAATATTTGTTGATTTAAATTGAATTTGTCTCTACATCAGCAACCATTGTCAAAGGCTGGATGATGTCATTGTGTGGAAACGCTCCATCTCTAGAATCTCAAACTCTGTGATCTCACCTTCTGCCCATAAACCCTTATCTTTCTATTTTTCTATCGTTAAATCCATTTTTACCCTCATCACAATTCTAATCCCTCAATTATTTCTTATTCTCCAATTTCTAACATCCCTCACTTTCTTCCTTGCCAGCCTGAACTTCCCAATTACTTCAAGGAAGGTCCCACCAATGACCTCACTTCTTCAATCATCCTCCTCCTAATAATAATAAAAATAGTATCTAATATACTATATGCTAGGCATTATGCTAATTAGAATCTTACTTGCAGTCATCTTATTTAATTCTCACAATACTCTTATGAGGTAGATTAAATACTATTATTAGCTCCATTTTAAAGATAAGGAAATCAGGGCTTGGAAAGATGAAGATACTTGCCCCAAGTTACCCAGCCTATACAACTCCAAAACCCACATCCTGACCATTATACTACACTGTCCCTCTTCCAACCGCTGCACCCAGCCAATACCAAACTCATCCATCTGCTTTTCCCATCTCATTCCTGATCCTAAGCTGTGTACCACCATTATAGCAAACTGTATAACTATGCTGCTTACTGCTTTTAAAAACATATGATTTCAAAAAAAAAAAAAAAAAAAAAAGCTGCTCCTCAATGATGCTGGAAGAAAACAAAATGACAACCTATTTGAGGGAAATAAAGAAAAAGACCAGAAATTCCTACTATATTATGTTGCCTAAGGCATGCGTGGAAACATTATCTTGGGTCTCTAAAAATGAGACTACCTGTGCTCATTACAAAACTCACGCCCTTCCCCAGAAAAAAGGTAAGCCGCATGTGAGAACGGATCTAGATACTGACAATATTGTCTTTCTCTATTCTTACACCTCGCTTCGACCTTCTAAGAACTCAAAATCTAATGAAGACAGATTCACACACTGAGAATCCTGACTGTGTAGTAAAAAATCCTCCCTCTTTTTCTAGCCAGACACCTGCGGTTTATTTCCTCCTAAACCAGTGCGGAAGGAGGAGGGGAAGGAGCAGATGCTATCCAAAAATGACGACATAATGCAGTCGCTATTAGAGAAATTAATCTGAGAACTCTAGCTCTGCTACTGTTCGACTAAGTGCAGGATTTTAAATGAGTGTATATATAGAGTCTGTGATCCTAATCCTAGCAGCTCTAGTTTCAAAATCCAAAATATAGCACATATGCTGCTGACACTACCTGAATTTGTAACAATAAAGCAAATACCACACAGGCCTTGCTTTGAGTTCACAATGAAAACTGAACTTTACATAGTTGATATTTAATTATTTCTGTACTCAAAGTAAATTATTAGTTTATTTTAATGAACAGAATAAAATGAATGAAATGATGAGTTTAGACAATTAAACTTCCGAAAAAGACAATACCTTCCTGTAAGACAAGGATGACTTAAGGATCTAAAGCAGAAGATACTGAATACCAGTCCATATGTCGGTAATTTTTCATGTCAGTATGACATATTTTCATGTTAGTATGACAAATTTGAGTCCTTCATGTTAAATCTTCAAAAAGTTTATGTAAAGAACCATTCAACTCTGCTTATAGTCATCATGCTTAGAATCATAGAGAAGCAAACTGTATTTGTTAATAGCACCAAAGGCAGAATAAAAGAAAAACTGACATTTAAGGGTCTCTTATGTGCCAGGTAAGGTGCTTTACATACATTGCCACATTAATCTGGACAATATATACGCAGCATATTTCTATCCTTACTTTACAGTTGAAGAAACTGAGTCCCGCACTCAAAAAGGTGTGATTTACCCAAAGTCATTCAACTACTAAAGATTAGAGCTAGGATTCCAACCTGATTTCTAAGTCCATAACCTACCGCCTAGGACCATAGTCCCAGCGTAAGAAGTGGCTGAACTGTCAGCCTAAAAATGCCTCTAAGTTGATATTATTTATTAATATTCATGTTACAATAAATCCTTTCACTGACAATATCCACCATATATCTTTCGCTATCCCAATGCCATAATGTGCATTAGTTTCATGCTTATTTGGAAGAAGAGATAAACTCCTCTTTTGATTAAACCAGTATCACCAGTTATAGAGAAGCATTTCTTTTTCAATGGCTCTTCAACTTCATATGTCAAAAATTGAGCTCATTTCCCACTTCCCCCTTTGTACCAACAGAGGTACAAACAGCCCTCCGATTCTCCAGCACACATCTTAGAATTACTCTACCCTTTCCCTTCTCCCTCATGCCCCACATCAAATCTCGCCATAGTAAGATGACCATTATTCTGGAGTGGAATGAGCATATTAAGGGCAGACACATATGTCCCATTAACTTTTCCTTATTTTTGTTTTTGTATTCTTTATTTGGGATTTTTCCATTTTGTATTTCAATATTAAGATTATATTTGATGTTAACTTCCATATGTTTTCAATTTATTATATATAGATGGATAATTATTAACATTTCGTTTCAATCGTATATATTAGTACACTCACGCAAACACATGTGTGTATATACCAGGTCACAATTTAAAATGTATTCCTTAATGTGAGTCATGGTTAAAAAAATTTTTTTGAAAATCATTATTCTATAGCATTTTGCAAAGAGTAAAGGGAAAGATTACCATAGTCTGCCCTAAATATATGAGCGGTAGCAAGAATATTGAAAGATTTGTAAAGTATGAGTTCAGGAATAACTATACAAATTTGGATGATTTCTGGGAACATTGCAATCTCTCCCATTATTTTTTTAAAATCAGCCTATTTCCCCATTAAAAAATAGCAGTAAAAATCCATTTAAAAAATATTTAAAAATATATAAACATAGAACATAGCAGGGGGAAAGGATAGCTAAGAAGACTGGGTTTACACAGCAGCCCGTCCAGTAGGCAAGGAACCCAAGAGAAAGAGTAGAATAGTAACCGATAGCTATAAAAAAAAAAGACATAAAATCGGGCCAAACCCCTGGCACCTTAAGGAAGAAAGGATGATAAGTAGCTATCATAGGAAGGGGAAGGGACCCAACTACTTAACCTGCAGAAGACAGGTGGACTGATAGTTTTGATAATTCGGGTAGCGTTAATTCAGGACCTGCAGGGTGCTGGGCGCTGGTTCTGGATCCTCCAACACAATCTAATAATGTTTGATGCCTTAGCCATAAAATTTGTCAGACAACAAATATAGACTGAGTGTTTATTACACATAGGACACTCAACCAAGCCCCAGGCAGGGTGGTACAGCCAGACACGATCCCTGCCCTATTAGAGCTTCACCGTCAGAGAAGACACGCATGAAACAACAAAAACCAATTAAATCACCCTAAGTGTGCAAAGACCTGTGAAGGAACAGTCTGCAGCACTACCAAGAACATTGCTTACTTTGGAGGTCAAGGGGAGGGCTTCTCTGAAGAGTTGAGATCTGAAAAATGAGTAGGAATCAGTAAAAACAATGTGTAGAAGGTACAATTTGTTTGACTGTCCCGTGCTAGACGGGATTTATGCAATTATTTCATAAAGATTTACTGAACACTTCTGAACTGCCAGTTGCCATGCCCTGGAAGTAAAGAGAGAGAATAAAAACAAGCACTCTGCTTCTGCGTATTTGAATTAGAGCAGAAGGAAGAAATGGTTTCTTGCAGAAATAAAAGCAATAGGACTTGATACAAAACTGAACACTGAAAGAAAAAAGAATAGTATAAAATTATTTAGATTTAAAAAAAAAAAAAAAGATGAATTCAGTTTCAAGCACACCAATTTGAAAAGCCGACGAGACATTCCAGTAGAGACACCACAGTGACACCACCCAGCAAGCAGTCCTGACCCAAAGTTGGGGAGAAAAGCTCACGGCTTTGGACATTGGCCACAGATTTGGAAATTATGTTGGAGACAATAGCTGAAATCTAGGAGTGGATAATCTGACCCAGAAAGAGAGTCCCTAACAATATACTCTGGCTCCTCTCTGTTCATTTGACCGGTGCTATGGCAACTGAGGCCCTGAATCAGAACTGTGATACAAACAAATCAATTATAAAATTTAAATGTTCATCAGTCAACCAAAAAGCAATCTTGTAAATGCTGTGTGAAATGATGATTCCTTTTCTCTAATGCTCACAATGGGATCTAATGGAATGCCGGAATTAAAGAGGGCCTTTGAAATACAATGCACCTCTTCATGTTGTGACAAAGAGGAAGCCAGCATCAACAGAGATTATGAGAGTTGCTCAAGGTCAGCCGGCTAGTTAAGATCAGGGTCAAGGACACTATCTTCACGAAACAAGAATCTAATTTAAAAACAACAACTATTGATCGGATAAGATGTCTCATGGGTTCCTAAACAACTATTAATTTAAATTTAGTTCACACATATATTTATATATTTTCTTCTTCAGGAAGAGCAAAGTCATTTTTCTCCCTGACATCCCTTGTAATACAAGAACTACTTTAGACATTCACATCATTCCTTTTAACAATATACGAATGACCTGTCCTCTAGTTATCTTAAAAGAAAAATATTGTCTAAGGAAAATTAACTGTTAATTATACCATATGTAATTCAATGAGTAAAGATTGATATCTAAATAATAAGTAAATTTACTCAAATGTACGAGTAAATAATTACACACACATATGTGTGTGTGTGTGTGTGTGTGTGTGTGTGTGTGTGTATATCTTTCCAAAAATATACAAATACATATCAAGGTATTAACACGTTGTCCACAAGACTAGGTCCACGTGCTATTTATGTAGGAATCATGAAGAAACTAAGCAGTATAATGGACTTTTTAAATCACAATATGTAATGATTTTTACTATGAAGTAAATATTTGATGAAATAACAGGCCACTCCATTCTTATTTGTACACTGTTTAGCTGCACAAAGCAAAAGGATTTAGAGCAGCATACGTTTAAACACAAAAAATATCAAACACTTTACTATTTGATAGAAAATACTAGTCGAGAGAATCAGAGTTGCCTAGTGTACACTGATTTGTTGTTTCCTTTAAACTAGAGACAAGTAAATCTTTTAGAAGGAAAGAAATGAACGTGCTAACCACCTGTGTAAAGTGATAACTGTCCCAAGTTAGGCAGAGTCACAGTTTAAGAAAGAATCTCAACCGCGTGGCTAGTATATCTCCCTCACTTTACTGACAATACAGACAAGCTAAATGGTGTTACCAAGGTCACACAGCTTTTAGTGGCTGTGCTCCATGTTTCTTAGCAACCAAAATTTTTAAAAACATAAATTTCATAGCTTTCACTGTCTAATAAAAAGAAATATAAAATTAGTCTAGAGGTAGATTACATATATATATTCCTTACTAATAAATAAGAGAACAGAACTAATAAAATATGTGCTATTTTAGAACACTAAGCAATATTTTCCTGAAGAAAAAAAAAAAAGGAGGCTACATCATTTACCCACGATTGTACCAAAAGAAATGAGCGTTTTCCAAAGTAAAAACACTGGAATTTTGACCCTCCGGGAGGTTTCTGCTAACTAAGGATTTGCAAACCAGCTGGACTAAACAAATGTGGAGTTTATATCAGAAAACTACAGAAACCTTGCGAATGTTTCTATTTTGTAAAAGAAAGATTTAATCTGTTTAAATATCAGAGATGAGGAACAGGAAAAATAGAGGACACTCCCATGTTTTTAACCTGTGAGTAGATGGTGGTACCATTTACCTGAGATAAGTGGGCAACCCACATGTGAGTAAAGACCTGAAGGAAATGATAGAGCTAGCAATTCAGATATGTGAGGAAAAAACATTAAAAGCAGAAGAAACAGCGTGTACAAAAGCCCCGAGGTAGATGTGTACTTAGTACGTTTAATGAACAGCAAGGATGGCTGAAATACAAACCAAGTGAAGGAGGAAATACTAAGATGTGACATGAGGGCTGTAATTAAGGAGGGGGAGGTCACAGAAATCAGACAAAGCACATTCTCAAACCACAGTGGAACTAGAGATCAATAACAAAAAGAATGGAAAATCTCCAAATATTTAGAAATTAAATAACAGTCTTCTAAATGATTCGTGAGTCAAAGGGAAACTTTTTTAAATTTTTCAAATAAATGATAATGAAGATATGACATATCAAAATTTGTGGGATGCAGCTAAAACAGCGCCTGGACAGAAATTTACAGCATTATAATGCATATATTAGAACAGAAAAAAGATCTAAAATCGATAACCTAAGAAACGAGGAAAAAAACTAAGTGCAAGCAGAGGGAAGGAAATAATATATATTAGAGAAAAACCAATAAAATTGAAAACAGAAAAACATTAGAGAAAAGTAATAAAACCAAAAGCTTTATTCTTTGAAAAGATCACTAAAATTAATAAACCTCTAGCCTTGATAAACAAGAAAAAAGCAAGAAGACACAAATTACCAATATCAGGAATCAAAGAAGGAACATCACTACTGAGCCCACAAACATTAAAAGGGAATATACTAGCACAGCATAATTCGATGCCCATAAATTCGGTAACTTAGATGAAATACAGTTCAATATAGGCATACCTCTGGATTTATTGCAGGTTCAGTTACAGACCATTGCAGTAAAGCAAGTCATAATCTTTTTGATGGTGGAGGGTCTTGCCTTCAATTTGTAAAAACAACAACAAATGCAACATCTGTGAAGTGCAATTAAACGAGGTATCCTCATACTTGAAAGACAAAAACCACTGAAACTCACTCGAGAAGAAATGGATGACTGAAATAGCCCTACATTTATTAACTAAATCAAATTTTAGTTTAAAACCTTTTAAAAAATAAAATTCCAGGCCCGGGTGGATTAATTGGTGAATTCTTCCTAACATTTAAAGAAGAATACCAATCCTACACAACCTCTTCCAGAAAATAGGAAACCATTTCCCAAGTCACTTCAGGAACATTTCTCTAAAACCAAAACTGGCAAAGTAGTTCAAGAAAACAAAACTGCAGACCAGTATCTCTCATTAAAATAGATGCAAAAATCCTCAAAAATATAGCAGCAAATAGAGTCTAGGAATATGTAAAAAGACTCAAAGATCCTGACCAAGTATATTTCATCCCAAGAATGCAAGGCTGATTCGTTTGAAAATTGATCAGTGTAATTCGCCATATTAAAAAACTAAATAAGAAAAGCTATGTATCATATCAATAGATTCAGAAAAAAAAAAAAAAAAAGCAACCACATTTGACAAGATTCAATACCATTTGTGATAGAAACTGTCAGCAAATTAGGAATAAAGGAAACTTCCTTACCTTAATGGTAGCTATAAAAAACCTACAGCCAACATCATACTTAACGGTGAGAAACTGAATACTTTCCCCTAAGATGAGGAACAAGGCTGGGAGGGTCCCCCTCACCACTCCCACGGTGGAAAAACCTAGCAGTTACTACTCTAACCCAGTGATCAACATTAACATCACCAGGGACAAGTCATGTTGATAGCATGTACCCTGAAACGATGGGATGAGAAAGGCACTTCACCTCTAGGGTATTCTTCCCAAGCGCCCATGACCCCAACCTAATTAAGGAGAAAAATATCAGACAAACACACACTGAAGGGCATTGTACGAAATACCTGCCCAGGACTCTATAAAACAGTCAAGATCATGAAAAGCAAAGAAAGACTAAGAAAGTGTCAAAGCCAAGAAGAAACTAACTAAGGGGCAATGACAACTAAATGAAATGTGGTATTCTAGATTAGATATCGAAATAGAAAAAAAAAAGGACAGTGGTGAAAAAAACAGAAATCCAAATAAAGTCTGGAGTTTAGTGACTAGTGATGTACCAATGTTAATTCCTCAGTTTTGACAACCGTACCACGGGTATGTAAGACATTCGCTTTAGGGGAAACTGGTGAAAGGTATTTTATATGAAAACTCTCTGTACTACCTTTGCAACTTTTCTGGAAATGTAAAATAATTCCAAAATAAAAATTATTTTTTTTAAAGTAAAAGGGCAGAAAAAGATATACCATGTAAACACTAACCAAAAGAAAGCTAGAGTGAGTATACTGATATCAGATAAAGTAGACTTCATAACAAAAACTATTTCTAGGGATAAAGACAAACATCATATAACTATAAAGATAGGGTTAATTCACCAAGAAAACAACAATCCTAACTGTACGTGCATCTAACTACAGACACCAAAATATATGAACTGCTAGTAAAAATGATAGATTTGAAAGAAGGAAGAGACAAACCCATGACTATAGTTTAGAGACTTGACCATTCCAAGCTTTGTAGTCAAAAGAACAAGTACACAGAAAATATCCTTAGAGATACAGAAAATCTGAAAAATATGTCAACCAACTTGACCTAATTGACATTTATAGAACATTACACCGAACAACAACAGAATACATCTTTTCAAGTGTTCATGAAATATGCATCAAGATCGAAGTTCTGGCCGAAAAACAAACCTCAGTAAATTTAAAAGAACTGAAGTCAAGCAAAGTATGTTCTGAGACCATTACAGAATGAAACTAGAAACCAATAACAGAAAGATATCTGGAAAAATCCACCAAATAATTGAAAAATTATGTGAGGTACACATTCTACCCAAAAGTTATTCCAACCAAATCTACAACGCACAGAATTCTTTAAATAAAATATTGTTCAACTGATATATTTTAATTCAGCAAAATAAACAGTATTTTCAGTTCTATTATAATATCACTGCATCCCATCCTTAATAAAACGCAGGCATCTTCTGGATTATGAACATCTACCCAACAAATGACCCTTATTTAAAAAGTTCTGAAACTGTTCACCTATCCGAGGAGTTTCTGCCCTTTGGGGACATCCATTAGCGCTTCCTAGTGGAGAAAATGAGAAATTAGGTTTCAACATTTTTTCCTTAGAATTGAGGATAGCCTGCAGAAGCAACATGGAACTTTAATTTCTATTAAGCCCAACCCATTATATCGAATGGAGGGAAGAGGAGGTCACCGTGCCTGAAGAACTTAAGTGACTTGAATGTGAGCACAGAGACAGATGCCAGAGATCCCCTGGTTTTTTGATAGCAAACTAGCCCTTTCTATTGCACAATGGCCATGTAGGAAAAAAAAATTAACCTCAACCCTTACCTAGCACCATACACAAAATTTAACTGGAAATAGATCATAGACCTAAAATTAAGAGCTACAACCTTACAACTTCTAAAAGAAAACATCTTAATGACCTAGGGACTTAGGGAAATTTTCTTAAACATAACACAAAAAGTACTAACTATCAAGAAAAAAATATCGGCAAATTAGACTTCATCGAAATTAGACCAAAGAAAAGCCCACCCCCCAAAAAAAATCCTTTGCTCTTTAAAAGCTACTCTTATAAAAATCAAAAGGCAAGCCACAGACTGAGAGAAAATATTCACAAAGCTATATATATCCAACAAATAGGCAAAATATTTGAACAGACATTTCACCAAACAAGATATATGGCTGGCTCATAAACACATGTAAAGATGCTCAATGTCTATTGGTCATTTGGAAAATCCAATGACGAATACAATGAAATAGTCCACTAGACCACTAGAACTACCACTAGAATGGCTTAAAAACAAAAAGACTGGCCATACCAAGTGCCAGCAAGTGTATGGAGCAACTCAACCTCTCACATTTGCATCTGCTGGTGGAAATGCGAAACTGCGCAATCACTTCGAAAACAGTTCGGCAGCATCTTAAAAATGTCAACATACACCTACGACATGACCCAGCCATTCCGCAACTAGCCGTTTCCCAGAGAGAAGGAAAGCACATGTCCACACAAGGGTTTGTACACGAATGTTTACAGCCATTTAGCCTGTAATAGTCAAAAACTGGAAATTACCCAAATGTCCATCAACTGATGAATAGATAAGCAAAATGTGTTATATTCTGAAAACGGAATCACTGTCAATAATAAAAAGGAATAAACCATTGATACATGCAACATTTTGAATGAACTTCAAAATAATTATGTGGAGTAAGGAAGTCAGACAGAAAAGGAGCTACTATATGATTCATTTCTATGAACTTCTAGAAATCGCAAACTAATCTGTAGTGGCAGAAAGCCGATCAGTGGTTGGCTGAAGAGGGGCAAGGGACCAGAAAAAAGGGAAAAGATATCACAAAGAGGCACCAAGTTACTTCTGGGGTGATGGATATGTCCATTATCTTAATTGTCATGATGACTTTATGGGTCTATTCATCAAATTGTACAGTTTAAATATGTGCAGTTTATTGGATGTCAATTATACTTCAATAAAATGGTTAAAAAAAAAAAAAGAACACACACACATACATACACACACTCACACACACTCACCATATGATCTAGCATTCCATTCTTAGGCATTTATCCAAGAGATATGAAAACATATGTCTATATTCTAGAAGAGGAAAAATCAATCTATAGTGACAAAAGGCAGATCACTGGTTGCCTAGGGCCAGAGGGGAGGATTAACTGCAAAGGGGTATTATCTGGAAAGGAAACTTTAAAACTACATAAAGTCTCCAGATGGGAATTTTCCTCTACATCCAAAAGAAAATATGTTCTGAATTGCAAACAGATGACTTAAAAGACCAGTAACAATTGTCCTTTACCGAATACAACTCTGCGCCGAGCACTGTGCCCTCTACACACATTTCCTCTAATCTTAAC
Organism: Pteropus vampyrus; assembly: GCF_000151845.1. NCBI lineage: Eukaryota > Metazoa > Chordata > Mammalia > Chiroptera > Pteropodidae > Pteropus > Pteropus vampyrus. Next base: position 885,188 of record NW_011889148.1, read on the forward strand.
AATTCTACAATGTAGGTATTATTATTCCCCAGTTTAGATTAGGGGGCTTGGATTCAGAGAAGATAAGCAACTTAACCAAGGTCTCTCAACAAGTAAATAAGCAAGCCTCGGCCCCCAATAAGAAACCTGGATCTGTCCTAGTATAAAGTATTTCTGACACAATATACTGCCTTCTCAATGCCCGACACATTTGCTAACTGGAGATGACTTCGAGTCTATTGACATTTAAGAAAAATGAATTTGCTTCCTTAAACAAGTACTTCCTTGAACACAAGTATCTGCGGGTACTGTGCCATTCATTCCCCAGGGGGATGCCCAACAAATGATAGCACTCAATAATCATTTTGTATGTTTTAACCTAAGATGTATCTGAAAGTAACTATTAGTTGCATTACAAATGGTTTCCATTATTAGCATCTCTGATTTGGATGGAAAATGACACTACGAGGCACATCCACACACAAGAATATAATAGGTTTTGCAATTTTTTCTGACATGATTACCACATTCCAAAGGATAAAGCCAAAAGTGGTGACTGAAGAACTAAGCCTGAACATCTTCTCAACGCCTCCCACAGAGTCAATGGTTTAATAACCATCATGTGACCCTAATTCTAAGGAGCCTTATGATTTCTACCACTTGGGATAGTCAGCACCTTAGTTTGCAATGTGAATACTAAGAAATCACATACACGACTCAAGATTGGAAGCCAAAAACTACAACTCAAAATTTTTACTAGGAACCACTTAGCTATGCTTTGGGACAAAACTCAACCTTCCTGTGTCTCACTTAGCTGCTTCCCAAGTGTCAGTATGAACTAATTGTTCATGAAAAGAAATATACACAAATATACATACATACATTTATAATATACACATACGTATGTTATAATATGGTTACTTTATAGTTACATAACTTAACTCATACTTTATTCTAATCTGTAAAATCATTCATTTTAATATTACTTTATAATGTTTTATCATAGAAATTTGCAGGCATTTTAAATGGATAATCAAACAGTTATACTGAAGATGAAAACTGCTCAAATCTCTCATAATCACATTATTAAGCTCCATGTCTTTCCAATGAGATTATATGGGTCGCCTTTACATTGCTGAAATAGTTTATTTTAAGCTTTTCCTACAGATCTCATTCTGCATTCTACTGATGTCAGAGACAGAGCCTTCTGAAGCTTCAGTCAATAGAAAAAAAGAAGCAGATGCCTCCCCCATCATTGTTCTCAAAGAAAAGGAGACGGGAACTAATCTCCAAACCCCTTATACCCAGAGACCTAGTGCTTTTCCAAAACCGGGAATTCAGAGTTTGCCAAAACTTAAGTGATTTGGCCTCGGTGACAGTGGAAGATATACAGCTGGAATCCATTATGTACTCCTCTTAATATGTCAAAGAGTGATCCCACTAACCCAAAATATGAAGACGAAGGTGCTTTCCATTTTTGTTTAGAAAAGGAAGTCGTTTGTGCATCAACTTCACAGAGGATAATAACTTGGGAACTTTTCTGTAAATGGGACCTCTTGAAAGTATTAAAAGTACAGTGACCGAAGGTGGCACTCCTAAAAGAAGACCTTCTGAGCAAGAGTATTCTAACCAGACAGTCTAACAGCATGAAGACTAATTGTAAAAACTTACAGAAACTCTCTTGCTTGTAGGAAAAGGAAAAAATTAGATGATATAAGTAAATCATGCACAGAAAAACAAACTCCTATGGGCTATTAAGTAGGTAGTTCATTATTGGTATGCTAGAAATTCATGTCACTTTCGTTTCCTAAAAAATGCAGGCTGGAACCATTCAGACGTTGCTGGTAGAAGTATAAATTCGTACAGGCACTTTGGGAATTGTTTAGCAATATCTTTTAAGATGGACATACGCATATGCTATGACCAATAATTCTACGATGATACCTAAAAGAAATGCACGCATATATCCATACGCCTTGTACATGAGTGTTCATAGCAGCATTACGCTTAATAGCCAAAAACTGGAAACAAGCAAAATGTCCATCAACAGTAGAATGAGTAAATAAGTGTGGTATGTTCATACAATGGAATATGGCACAGCAATGACAATGAATGATCTATTTCTCCATGCAACAAAATTGAAAAATCTTTTTAAAAATTAGGTTGGGCAAAAGAAGCTATACACAAAACAGTACATTACATGGTTCCTACTATACGAAGTTCAAAATCAGGCAAACTAATCGATGGTGTTAGAAGCCAGCATAGCAGTTATCCTTTGCAGGAAGTGGGAGAAACCAGACAGGGCTACAAGGGAGGCTACTAGGCTAACACAATAAATGATGTCCTATTTATTAATCCAGGTGCTGGTTACATGGATGTGTTCACTTGTAAAAATTCAACAAGCTGTATATTTATGATCCATGCACATTTCTGCCAGTGTTCAGTTTGTTTTAAAAAAACAAAATATAGACTTATGATTCCTAATAGGATTTAAATGATTCCTAATTCATTCCTTTTTTTAGTACATAAAGGTGAAGGAAGACTAGACCAGACCACAGACCAAACTCAAAAACAAGAGAGGAATATCGTGGGTATCCAAGGAGGAAACAAGATCATCACAGTGCCTGCTTTGGAAGGGTATAGTATCCCTCTCAACAAGGTATTGAAAGACACTCCCAAAGGCAAGCTGAAAGCTCCTAGCTAATAGACTTCTCTCTAGAACGGGTCCCCAACCCCCGGACCATGGACTAGTACTGGTCTGTGGCCTGTTAGGAACCGGGCCACACAGGAGGAGGTGAGCAGCGGACGAGTGTGTGAAGCTTCATCTCGAGCATCACCACCTCAGCTCCACCTCAGATGATTAGGCATTAGATTCTCATAGGAGCACCAGTCCCTGGTGCCAAAAAAGATGGGGACCGCTGCTGGGACCAGTGCTCTAGAATGCCCACAGAGTTCTGCTCTCACTAGCTGAGCAGTAACCAAGACTCAGCTGTTTGTTCCCAAATAGTTTATCCCAATTTCACTTGATATTGCAATTACATAATTTAAATATTACATAAACATGTGAATGCAAAAAGAATTGTCTCTATGAAAACTAAGTTGAAAGTTTTAGAAAGACTCAAAAAAGATAAGTTGCCAAAGAAAATTGCTATTGAAGTTGGAAGAACAAGAAAACTTGCAAGAGAAAATAGAATACCATAAAAATCTAGGACCATGCTTTCAGACCGCTTCTAAGCATCTTTAAATTCTCACTCATCTTTAAATAAACCTCAACTTGACATTGTATATGCACTAAGGGAATGATTTATGCAAGAAAGAGGAACCTAAACTATAATCAGTAGACCCATACTCAAAGAAAAGGTAGTGGACCTACATCAAAAGACTGGCGAACAAATATATTTTTTTTACATTAAAATGAAATGCTGAAGGTATGTATCATTTTTATGATTTCCAACATTTAACAGTATTTTCAGATTAACTAACCAAATATCCATCCCAATTATGAGGGGTTAAAAAGGCCTTTCCTGTACATCACTCAAGAGAACTGGGCAAGCAATATTGGCCACTCAAGAAACACATGCGCGCACGCGCACGCGCACGCGCACACACACCCCTTATACACCTGCCTCATTAAAACAATATAAAAGGCAGAAGGTATCAAATAAAAAAAAAAATCAAGACAACAGTAAAAGTAAAAGAAGTATGGGGATATAGATCTTAGAAATAAGGGTATATAAGGAGTTTTTCACCCAACTTTTCACATTTGCATAGCAAATAAGATAAGTACTTTTAAAAGGCAAACGATCACAAGCTGACAGGGTAGCAAGGCTAACCACCGGAGTTCTTCCTCACCGCTTCGCGGCTGCCCCGCTCCAGTCTCCGACTCAAGGCCCTGAGCAATCGCCTGTTTACAGCACTTTTATTTCCAGGTTTGGCTGCAGAAATCTCACTCTGTGATATCGCTAGGGGGAGCACTTACTCCTTAAAAAAAAAAAAAAAAAAAAAAAAAAAAAAAAAAGGGAAAAAGTTCCTAACGATGCACTTTTATCCTGACTGTCTCTGGAAGGTAAAGTGTAAAATGTTTTAAAATTCACTGTCCGAAGTGAAAAATACTTTAAAAGTGACAAGGGACTGTAAAAATACGCAACATGAAAGCTAGGTTCAGCTAAGGCCATGCCACCCTGAACATGCCGGATCCTGTCTGATCTCGGAAGCTTGGTCAGGCCTGGTTAGTACTTGGATGGGAGACCACCTAGGGAGACCAGGTGCTGTAGGTGTAAAAAGTGAAAAATAAGAGATTGTAAGCTGACAAGGTCCTTGCAATCTGTGAGGTCACCCAAGGGTTTCCTCATCTAAGAAAAAAAAAGTTAGGTTCAGTACATTAACCAACCAATCAATACATTTAATGCATAATGTAAATAGCAAATGTTACTTCAGATCATTTGGTAAAAATATATATATAAATCTGTAAAACAAGCTGATCTTATTTTCACTAAGTTTAACATACTTGATTATAATTTGTGAAGATTCTAGTTTCTGATAAATATTACTAGTAAAGAAAGTCGATATTTATCACAAATGTCAATTGATATACTTCACCTGCCCATTACTTTATTAAATTATTGCGAAGCAAAATTAATACTGTTATCCTCTTTTAAAAGTTTGAAATATACCTTGAGCACCTAAGCAGCAAGGAAGTAGGGAAGGAGAAAGGGGACAGAAGGGACTTAACATTAATTGGGAACCTATTCTGTATCAGGGGCTCTATGCATAACGTGACAACCTGGAGAAACAAATTACCATTTCCATTTACAGATAAGAAAACCAGAGCCTTTGAATAGTATGCCTGAAACTTACTGGATTTCATTAACCAATGTCACCATAATAAAAATAAATAAATTTGTTTTAAAAAAGAAAGAAAATCAGAGCTTAACAACCATAAGTAACTTACCCATGGTCACACAGATAATAAATGGTAGAACAGGATATAAACTAAATCTGTCTGAGTCTACTACCTATGATACAAAAAAAAAACAGAAGTTGCTTAAATTATCTGGCATTTTGGTCACCTCAAAATTAACAAATATAGTTTACTCCATTAAAAGGCATATATTTATATCACAGCAAGGAACAAGAAAGAACCAAAACAGCAACAACATAAAATATGGCTTGCCCTCGAAGAGTTTACAATCTATTAAGGAAAATGTGTGCATACATGCATACATACATACATACATACTGAGAGGGAGAGACAGAGAGAGAGTTAAAGAATACACAGTAGTGATCACTAGTTGAAGAATGCAGCCACCAAGCGATACGGGAGCTCAGAGAAGCCTGGGATGCATGCGGTTTCAGCCATTAGGAAAGGCCTTATGAAAGATGCAAGATTACAGGGCCATCCTAGGGATAGAAAATGTTGGATAGATATAACAAAAGGCTAACCCAGGATGGGCAAGAGCAGAGTTAAAGATGAGCACATGTATCTGAGTAACAGGAAAGAGGCCAGCAGAACTGCTTCAAAGAGAGAGGGACTGAGTGTAAACAATCCGTGTCCACCAACTGATGAATGAATAAGCAAAATGTGATACACCTACACAGTGAAATACCATTTGTTAATAAAAAGGAATAAAGTTCTGATATACTACAACACACGTGAAACTTGAAAACATGCTAAGTGAAAAAAGTCAGTCACAAAAGGCCACATGTTATATAATTTCATTTGCATGAAATGTTCAGAACAGGCAAATCCACAGAGACAGAAAGTAGACTGGTGGTTCCCAAAGGCTGGGAAGAAGTACGGAAGAACTGCTGATAGGTATGGGGTTTCTTATCGGGGTGATGAGAACGTCCTAAAATTGATTGTGGTGATGGTCGCACTGTTCTGAAAACACTAAAAACCATTGAACACTACCCTCTAAATGGGTGAATTGGATGGCATATGAACTACATCTCAATCGTGCTGTTAAAGAAAAGCGAGGGCCCAGTGGAGACATCACATTGCACAGCTAAGATGGCACCAGTTATGCCAAGTCTAAGGGTCTGGAATTGATCTGGTAGGCAATCAGAGAAATGAGTAAAGATTTACCTAACGAAAGCACAGTATACGCATACTTAGGACTCTTCTCTAACAAAATAATTCACATATTTGAAGTACATTCCTAAAATGTATGCCAAAATCACAAAGAAGAAAGAGAACGGGAAAAAGATGTTGTGGTATGATTTTGACTAATCCACAAGCTGTGAATATTAGAAAAGTTGTTTTGTTTCAGTGCTAAATGCCACAGATGGGTGTATCAGCATCGTATTTATGCAAAACCACAAATTTGTCTGTGTCAAATCTTTAAATACCATAATGTTCTAATCTTAATTGTTAAATAGCATTAATAATTGATCTAGCTTCCTTTAGGGTGAGATAATGAACACTGTGATTTGTTTTTCATTGGATGACAGTGCTCTGTATATAATGCTTTTTTCAATATTAGATTCAATTTAAATGCTATCAGACTTCCCACTCATATCAAGCATTCCCTACTGATACTTAAACATTTTGACCCTAAATTCTAATTTAATATAATATTCCAAAATAGTTTTAATATACAAAGAGAGCTAAAGAAACAAATCTGACATTCGAAAGCAGAGAGCAAAAAAAAAAATAAAAATAAAAAGATATTAAATAATCAATGCAAAGGAAAAGGAAAAGGACTCAAAAATAAACCTGAAAATCAGAGAGAGAAAAAATAGGACTCAGCATTAGGTTCTATAGCACTGGGGAGTATAAATTTTTAAAAAGCAATAAATTACATTTAAAATAGAAGACTCAGTACCTGAGAGCAGATGAGGCTTTAACAGAGGAAAGTTTGGAAAATGTCTGGGAACAACCTCACTCCTCCCCGCCCCCAATCCCAGGGAAGAAAGAACCTCTCAGGCAGTCTTAGAGCTATCCCTTCAGAAGTTAGCTTAGAGGTGAAATTCCACTTTCCCCCAGGAGGTGGTGAGGTGGCAGAAATACAAAAACACTCTGCTGGAGAGCCCATACACAACCAAAGCAGTGTTAGCCTCACCTTGCAAACCTCCTTCAAGGTAGATGAGCCACGAGAAACTAAAGGAGATATCGGATCTCTTTCAAAAGTCTCTTGTCTTAAGAATGAGAGGACCTATCTGTCTCTATCAGGGCTTTGTAAGTTCCAGAACTGGATGAAACTTATGCTCTCTGCCTGAGAAATACAGACAACTCAGAAGACCTGGTTTGCTAACAATAAAAGCAAAACAGGAAACAAATAACTACCCTAAAAAAGAAGCCTTGTCACTGATATCTAGAAGATGGTATCTGCTGTTGCAAGTAAGTAGAGCAAGACTCTCCATTTCCTAATCATAAGCCAGTATTTATACAAAGAAAAGAATTCAGTAGGAGTAAGTAGGACCTTATTTCAAATCATTAACTGCTGTCTGTTAAAACAAACTATTCCAAACTTTCATCAACTGTCTACCTACTCCAAACAAAAGAACTGTGGGGAAAGGCAGATGCTTACAATTACGGTTCACCATATTGGACATGTTAATGATTAAGGAATAAAGTACTTCGAATATAACAATTAAATAACAAAATAGGTTAAACATTGGATTATTCTCTATTAAACACCAAAAACACATGCTGCTAATTCATACAAAAATAAAAGTTTTCTTTTAAATAAATAGGTGGAAATGATGAGCGTCTGCTACCAAAATCACCAAAAGACCATCAACATAAGGTCCAAGGTCCAGAAACACTTTAAGGTGATAAGATTATTGGAGAGAATAGTCTAAATTGTAAGCACGCTAAGATTCTAAGAACAGAAACCCAAGATGCCACTAATAGCTAAAGAATAATTTAAAAAGTGGACATCATGCAGAGGTTTATTGTTTTTGTTTGTTTGTTTGTTTTTTTACAGGATCCTTCAATGAATAACGTGGATCTAGAAACACGATTTATAAAGAACAAGAAACTTGCCAGCACCTAACCTAAGGAAATGACAACAAACATCCCGGGACATAAATAACATTAGTTTTCAAAATGTGATTCTGAAATCAAAGTGAAAACTAATTTGCCAAAAGGGGGAAAAAAATGTTGTGCAAGTTAAAGAAAAATTTTAAAACAAAGGTACACAAAACACCTTGGGATATTCTGTTTCTTAAGTATTCTCAGAGATAAGTTCGATAATGTTCATCACATTAGCTTTCAGGAAGCCAAATGCACAATTTTCAAAATAGTTGAGAGAAATCGTGTAAATATTTGCAATAACCATTTGCCTTAAGCAATTCTGCAGAGCTTGTGAGATGAAATTTAAATGAGAATAGACGTAATTCAATTTTAAAATCTCTCAAGAAATATAAAGTTCACACAGCAAAAGTAATATGAATAGGATATCCTGATCAACAAATTGAACTACTATATTTGTGGAATTTTTTCTATATAGTAAATAGTATATAAGGTTCATACCCTACGATTAACTTAATATTAATCCCTGGATATTCTTAAGTCTCATCTAAACTGACTGAATGTTATGTGAGAACCACCAAAGCTCGAAAATAAAAAAAGAATGAGATTCAGCTCAAACCACTAGTTGTTCTATTTCTCCTCCTCCAAGCAATATTCTGTAAGTTAGGTATCTTATTTGATTTTTCTCAAATTTTTAATAAGTCAATATCTAAATTTTTAATTTATAACATAATTAAGTGTTGTGCCTGCAAAAGTACTCTGTTCAGATGGTTAAGTAAGCCTGAACATGACCGTAACATGGCATTTCAGAAAGCATTCATCCACTCAGCCACAGGGAAAGAAGCAGCAATTTACAGAAAGACTTTTGGAAATACCTGAGCAGATAAACAGCCCTTTCAATATCACTGAGGTCTTCATCAACGGTCAATCTCTCTATTTCTTCTGGTGTCTGTCAAGTGTAAAATACAAATTATGCACACAAACATTCATCAGTCTCGCCCCCCTCCCAACCAGTGCCACTCTAGGGACCCTCTATGACTACTGCCAACTAATGAAAAAGTTTCACAATTAAACATTATCACTGAAAACTAATCAGTGGTCTGAGAACTCTAGGTGATGACCTCAAGCACAGAGGTCTCTAATTGTTTCTAATATGTTGGGTTTGGGTAGAGAGGTCTGGGGTTTGGTTTTTGTTTGTTGCTTTTTTTTTTGCTCTTCTAGATTGAAGCTTGAGAATCTCACTGTGGCCTCAGAACATTGCTGAAATCAATTTTATATGCATATACAAAATATATACATACTTTTTATCTCTAATCCCCTGAAGCTGTTTCTCCAGCCTTTCCACCCTAGGATATGCTAAAAGGGTGATGGATGAAGACTGCAGCCTAATGAGAATGAAAAAGACGAAATCTGGAGGGGAGGGGGGCGGAGGGAATAAAATCTGGGGCTGGAAAGAAATCAAAGATTCAAGATATTGTGGCAGGTGGTAGTGAGAAGAGCTAAAAGGGCTATTAAGAGGATGACTCGGGGGCAGAGGGGGTCCGTAAACTAGGTTTGCCAACAGTGAGGGTTGGAGCCTCTGGGAGGCTGGGAGGAAGATGACTCTGCGGGGTGGGGGTGCTAGTGGGGGTGGGGGAAACTAGTGAAGGTTGCTCCCTCAAGGAGGGTGGGAACCAGGGCCCCAGCTAGAATCCTAGAGGAGCCCCTGAATGTGGTGACTCAGGATTGGGGCAAAGGGTCGAGAGGGCTTTGAAGATGGGTGGTAGGACGACTCTACTATGGGTGCTGCTTGGGAGGTGAAGGGAGGCCCGGGCTGACTTGGGGACAGGGAGACTCAAGCTTGCTCTGATGCGTGACGGGGGCGAGGGTGATGAGATCGGGGGTGTCTCAGAGAGAGGTGGGGGAGGAGTCGCGGCTGTGTTGACTGAGAAGTGGGACTGGGGCCAGAACCAGGGCAGTACAGGGGCCCGCGGCGGGGGGCTGGAGGGTGGGCAGCGGGGAGAGGACTCAGGATGAGCCGGCTGCGGCTCAGAGGGGGAGCTCCTGCAGCGGCGCGAGTAAGAAGGGCAGCAACTGAGGAGCCACCGCTGTCCGAGAGGGGCGGCGCGGGGGAAGACGCTGGGGTGGCCCGAATGACAGGGGCTCGGCCGGCCGTTCCTGGGGGCGGGCTGGGGAAGAGGACTAGGGAGCCGAGGGGCGCCGAGGCTGGCCCCGGGTCAGGGGAAAGAGCCAGGGGCCAGTCCCTCAGTGATGGGGGTCCAGGCTGGAAGAACCTGGGCTGCGTTGAAGAAGGGATCCCGAGAGGGGCCAATTAGGGTGACACGGCGACCGGAGGAGGACTGAGAGGCTAACCGGACTCCAAAGAGGTCCCGGTCCACCTCGGGGACTGGACGGGGAACGGGACGAGGGTAGGGGCCAGGGCCAGCCGCCGAGCGCCCTGCGGGCAGTTCCTCCTCCCTGGGGCGCACCTTGAGGCTTCGGCGGACCGGCCTCTCGATGATGGTGAGCTCCTGCAGGTCCTCCATGTAGCCGAACAGGCTGTTCTGACTGAAATCCATCGCAGCGGCGGCGGCGGACGGCGGCGGATGCATGGACCGCAGGGC
>NW_011889148.1:896104-898071 GCF_000151845.1 Pteropus vampyrus
CACCCTGACCGAGCGCGTCCCACCCCGCAGCGCGTGCGCAGAGCCTTCCACCTCCCGCAACCCGCGGGGACGGGCTGGGGGCGGACTGGGGGCGGGCTGGGGGCGGGTTGGGGGCGGGGGCCGGGAGGTGAAGAGGCTGAACCAATGAAAGGGGACGCAAAGGAGAGGGAGGTGGGCTGTGGTCTTGCCTAACCTGCTAGAGTAAACCTTCCAGTTTTTCGTGGGACCGCCCACTTCAGCAGCCTAGATGTGGACCTAGGGAGCAACAAAGCTCGGCGGTAGCCCTGGGGCGGGATGTGTACTCAAAATAAGTAGTTACACCGTGGCGAGTGCCGGCGTGATGGGGAAGGGGTGTATGGGAATGTGGTCCTGGAGGGGCTAGCATTTGGTGATAGGTAGCGGTCAGGAAAGGACTCTGGGACGGGAGACGCTTAAACTAAACCTTAAACGATCAATAAGGCTTTTCCAAGAGAAATGAATAATAAAGAGTAAGGTCATTTCGGATGAAGCCTGGGCGTGTTTTGCTTGTGGGCGGTGCGGTCAGAGTAGAACTTGAGTGCGGGGAAGCGAGCGCTGGGCAAGGTGGGTGAAGAAAGGCAGGTCCTTCAAACAGGGAGGCCCTGCTCCGGGCAGCCACGTTGAGTCTCTTGCATTGGACTCTATTAAGAACAAGAAGTGATGAAAGTGGGACTGGGGTGATTTGTGAACCTTAGGGACGTGTCATGCTGATCATACTCTTCAGCTCATAAGGGTCAGCAAGGCCCTTCTTTGATTTTGTTCCTTTCCACTCGTTTCCTCTCCCCACGCGCATTTCTCTACCCTCCGTTCGCACCCTCTCTTATATGTTTAAGATATGTCACAATACAAGTATAGATCCTGAAGAGATACTATTTTTAATTTGTGTATCTATTTTCAATATACATGAATGTTTTGTGCTAAGAACGCACTCAGTTTCTTGTTTTTCCCTCAAGATAACACCTTAGAGAGATAAGGCGTTATGTTGGGGGAAAAACAAGAGACTGATATATAACAGGAGTTCGTTAACCCCTACCACTGATGGTATTGGATTTGTGCACCTAACACATTTTACTAATCAATTCCTTAAATAAAGGACATTTAGGTTGCTGACAGTTCCTTGTTACTGCAGATAATGCTGGGATAGGTATTAGACATGTCTCTCATGGACCAAAATACAGACATGGAATTGCTGGAATCATGGAGTCTATAGTGCTTAATAAAGTAACGTCACATAATTTTTATTTGTATTTCTTTAACGATTAGTGATATTAACCATTTTGCATATATACTTAAGAACTATTGAAATTTCTTCCTTCTGCGAAGTACCTGTTGACATCCTTTGCCTTTTTCTGTTAGATTTCCTATTATTTTTCTGAATGAATTGAAAGAGTTCTTATATATTATTAATATTAATCCCTTGTCAGTCTTGGACATTGCAAATATCTCCCAATCTTTCACGCATCCTGTTAGCTTGGTCTTTCCTATCCTACAAAGTAGGGGAAATCCTTAATTTTGGTGTAGACGAATCCATCAAATATTAGCCTTGCAGAGTTTGCTTTGGGATCTCGTTTAAGGATCTTTTCTACCCATGACCACAAAATATTCTCCTGCATTTCCCCCTATTTAGTTTCATATTTTTGCCTATCACGGGTCTTAATTCATCCAGTCTAGGAATAAAATATATTTTCATTACAAAGTGAGCCAGTTTTCCCAGCAGTAGCCACCAAACAATCCATCTTTTCCCCACCGATGTGTGTTGCTGTCTGTGTCATAGGCCAAGTCTCCACCGACACATGTCTCTGTTTCTGGACTCTTGTTGCTGTCCTATTGATCTAGTTGTGTTCCTGTACCATCAGTGCTGCACTGAGGTTATTACTATGGCTTTGTTTTATGTCCTAATACCTGGTAGAGTAGATCCTCCCACTCTTTGCTCTTTTTCTTTTCTTCTT
>NW_011889148.1:898121-910601 GCF_000151845.1 Pteropus vampyrus
GTATTTCTTTAACGATTAGTGATATTAACCATTTTGCATATATACTTAAGAACTATTGAAATTTCTTCCTTCTGCGAAGTACCTGTTGACATCCTTTGCCTTTTTCTGTTAGATTTCCTATTATTTTTCTGAATGAATTGAAAGAGTTCTTATATATTATTAATATTAATCCCTTGTCAGTCTTGGACATTGCAAATATCTCCCAATCTTTCACGCATCCTGTTAGCTTGGTCTTTCCTATCCTACAAAGTAGGGGAAATCCTTAATTTTGGTGTAGACGAATCCATCAAATATTAGCCTTGCAGAGTTTGCTTTGGGATCTCATTTAAGGATCTTTTCTACCCATGACCACAAAATATTCTCCTGCATTTCCCCCTATTTAGTTTCATATTTTTACCTATCACGGGTCTTAATTCATCCAGTCTAGGAATAAAATATATTTTCATTACAAAGTGAGCCAGTTTTCCCAGCAGTAGCCACCAAACAATCCATCTTTTCCCCACCGATGTGTGTTGCTGTCTGTGTCATAGGCCAAGTCTCCACCGACACATGTCTCTGTTTCTGGACTCTTGTTGCTGTCCTATTGATCTAGTTGTGTTCCTGTACCATCAGTGCTGCACTGAGGTTATTACTATGGCTTTGTTTTATGTCCTAATACCTGGTAGAGTAGATCCTCCCACTCTTTGCTCTTTTTCTTTTCTTCTTTTTTTAGTATTGCCTTTGAAGTTCAAAGCAAAAAGAAAAGTCAGTGGTTACCCCAAAGCTGAAATTCAGCTTTTCTGATCCCTACTCCACTAAGGAGGGAAAGCAAAAAGGGATAGATCTTGATGAGATCAGGATAGAGAAGAGGTAAGGGGAGAGGATTTCTTTAGCAAATACCTTGCAGCCTTCCTTTTCTGTCAATTTCTGAAATTCTCCTTTTCCCCTTGATTCATAACTGATACTGAATAATACTTGCAAACTTTATTCTGTTTCAGCAAATAAGTATTATATTTGGGTTCTGTAACAGCATCATCTTGGACTTGGTGACACTCTTAACGACAATTGATTAAATAAACAGACATAGCTTTGATGCTGGCTGTTGCAGGGCAGGAGGTCGATAAAGGAGAATGTTCCATTTTGATGGCTGGAATCTGTAACTGCTACAGTTACCACCCTGCGGTGGAAATAGCCCACCCCTACCTGGCTGCCGGGAAACCTGAGTACCAGTTCTGGCTCTGCCAGTGACACCCAGCGGAATGACTCTCGGAACCCATTTTCCTTATCTGAGCAACTTTCATAACACTTGTCTCAATGTGTCCTAGGAGCAACCCTGTGGGTACAGAAGAAATACATGACTATTCCAATTTTACACATTACGAAACAGGTTCAGAGAAGTTAGGTTACTTAGGTTGAGCACACAGCTAAGGGAGGCTAAATTTATTTATTTTGTTAGTTCATTCAACAATAGCATGGTGCTTATGCACAAGGAATTTGGAGCACCACTGCCAGAGTTTGAATCCTTCCCACTTAACCAAGGTACTTAACTACTCTATCCCTCACTTTACTCATCTTTAAGACAGGAATAATAGTAATACTAAGCACAAAATCTTATTGTAAGAAATAAATGAGATGATATGTATACAATGCTTAGAGAAATACTTGGCACAAAGTAAGTACTCAGTGTTTGCTATTATTATTATTACCACCTGGCCAGTGTTCCCCTATACACAGGCTCAGAAAAGATTTAATAAATTGCATGGAATCAATTGATTATTATGGGAAGGAAGATAATGCTCTCCCAAAGAGGTCCACATCCTAATCCTCTGAACCTGTGACTCTGTTAACTTATACGGCATAAGGGACTTTGAAGATGTGATTATTCTAAAAATCTTGAGGTGGGAAGATTATCTTGGATTACCTAGGTGGGCCCAATGTAATCTTAAGGGTCCTTATGAGTGAAAGAGGGAGGCAGGAGGGTCAGTATCAGAGTGATGTTAGGCAGGAGAAACTTGCCTGGCAACTGCAGGCTTTGAAGATAGACGGGCACCACATGAGGGCAGGATCTAGAAGCTGGAAAAGGAAAACAAAAGCGAAAACTCAGCTCTGCTAGAGTTGAGGTGCCAGATAGAAATGCAGCCCCACTGACACCTTGATGTTAGTCCAGTGAAAGCCAGTTCTAACTTCCAGAACTATAAGATAATAAATTTGTATTGTTTTAAGCCACTAGATTGATAGTGATTTGTTATAGTGGTAATAGGATCTAATACAATTATCTACGTGAGAAAAAAAACTTATATTAGATTTCTACGTCAGACCATACACAAAATCAATTTCAGGTGAATAAAAAACCTAAACATAAAAGACAAATCTTTCAAACTTTTGGAAGAAAATATAAGAGAATAGTTTTTTTATGATGTCAGAATAGAGTTTTCTTAAACAAAACAAAATCACATGCTATAGACTGGAAAAAGACATTTACAACAAATGAATGAAAGAAAGATTGCTATCCAGAATCAAGAACTCCAACAAATCAGTAAGAAGACAACTAAATAAAAAAATAGATAGAACATATAAACAATCCGTTTACAGAAAATGACTCACCAATAAACCTATGAAAAGAAGTTCAACCTCATTAATAATCAGGGAAAGGTAAATGTACACGCTCACCTAAAAGGCAAAAATTTTGAAGTCTGACCACATCGAGAGTTTGAAGGACATGGAACAAGAAGAATGATTGCACAGTGCTGGTGGGAGCAAAACTTGGTGTAACCGTTTTGGAAATCACTTTGGAAAATAATTGGGCATTCAGTTGTGAAATGGAATATACCCCTTCAAGGCGTATACTTTAGAGAAACTTCTGCACACTTGCAAAAGAACCTGCGTAAGAAAGTTCATGGCAGTATAAATTGTAATAGCAAAAACCTGGTAACAATTCCCTTATTCATCTGCAGGAGAATAGATAAATCAATTGTATTACACTCAGTCAGTGGGAAACTATGACCCTGAAAATGAATCCCAACTACATAACACAACAAAGATAAATCTCATGAACATGCGGAGTTACAAAAGCAAATTGCCAAAGATTATCTACAGTATCATACTATTTATATCATGTTCAAGAACAATAATATATAATACCCATATGTGGTTTAAATGACCAGGAAAACAAAAGAGATGATAAACACCAAGTACAGTCTAAAGTTAATCTCTGGGATTGAGGTGTGATCAGGGAGGGGACACACAGAGGGCACCGGTGATGTTATTTTTTGAACTGGCCAGTGACATATGACTGTTTTATTGATATGCTTAAAATATACATATACCATATGATGTCTTATGCATGAAATATTTTAGAATTCTTCAGGTTGGGGAGACTCCATGGTTTCCAGTTGTAGTTTAGCCACTACATTCATTCATTCATTCATTCATTCATTCAAAAAATATTTCGAGAATTCTGGCTATCCTACAAGAATTATTCTAGGGATCCAGAGCAAGCCAGGTATGGGTCCTACCATCAAGGAGCACACATTCTAGGGACAACAATGGAAATCGATCCAATAATCATGTAAATAAATATAAATTACAAGCTACAAATACAAATGGAAAAAAACGCAGGGAGGTATGAGACCGATGGAGGAGGACCGCCCCAGCTACTTTCGAATCCGTGAGAAACAAACCTTTACTGTGTTGTCGCTGAGATTATGTGTTTTCTCTTACTGCAGCATGGCCTATCTATCCTGATTAATGAAAGATGGTAAGGACACAAGGGTGACATTAGAGAGACCAGGTGGGAAATGATAATAGCTTGGACCGGAGTCATTTTGATAGAGATGGAGCAATGCAAAGAATCAAGAGAGATGTTTGGAGAAACTGGAGATATGTTGGCAGGGAAGGTAGAGGTCAGAGACAGAGGCATTAAGGATGGTTTCTGAGTTTTGGCCAGTGCAGCCAGATGGATGGAGCCCCCATCCAGTGCTCAATCTATGCTTTGTTAGTGTCTGAGTAGATGGCAGCTGCTAACAACTGCCACAGAGCTCCATCTGCAGCCGCAAGCGGATTTCCCAAAGTCTGCCCCCAACTCGGCAGCGGCTCCCTGTAGCTCTCTTCTCTTTGGCTTGGGTCTGGGCAAATAGACAAGATTCCTAGCGGGCCATGTCTGTTGGAATCTGCCCAGCACGTGACACAATGGTTAGCACGTAGTAAGGATTCTGTCGATTAATCTGGCCCAGCAGAAGATCTACCCCGTGGTCCAAGTCAGGATATTTCTCAGCTGGATTAATGGCACCTCGGCGTCTGCTCTTCCGCTTTTAAAGCTGCTTCCAACACAGCCAAACTGATCCTGTTAACACAAAAGACAGACCCAGTCATCTTAGGCGCTAACCCAAGGCTTCTCGGCCTTGTTACTATGTGGGCCCCGGTAAACCTTCGTTGCGAGTGGGGGAGAAATGGCATTGGAGGCTATGTAGCAGCATCCTGGCCTCTACCCACTAGACGCCAGTACCCTATCCTGACCTCTTTTCACCCCCACCCCCTCTTGCGACCATGGAAAAGGTCTTCAGACATTGTCAAATGGGACAGTTAGGGGCAAAATCCCATTATCCCCCAACTGAGAACCACTGCTCTAAATTCTGCAACAGCTCCCCATCTTACTCAGAGAAATTCTTCATACACCCCCGCATCTCTCATAACCTCCCATTTTCTCCCTCACGCACTCTGCGCTCTTCACGCATGCTGGCACCGTGAGCCCAGTCGGAGCCTGGAACGCTCTTCCATTGGCTTTTCAGCTAACTCACTCCATCATGTCCTTCAGGATAGTACTCAGATGGCACCTTCTTGATGAGGTCAGCTTGGGATGCCTTTTATGGAATTAAAATCTCACCGCGTTAGTTTGCTGAGACCGCCGTAATGAAATACCACCGATCGAGTGACTTCAACAGAAATGGATTATCTCATGGTTCTGGAGGTTGAAAGTCCAAAACCAAGGTGTCAGCTGGGTTGGTTTCTCCTAAGGCTTGCAGATGGCCAGCCACCTTCCCACATTGTCCTCACATGGTCTTTCTCTGTGCGAGGCATCCCCGGCGTTTCTCTGGGTATCCAAATTTCCTCTTCTTATAAGAATACCAGTCATATGAGGTCAAGGACCACCCTAATAGCCTCATTGTAACTCAGTCACCTCTAATGGCCCCGTTTCCAAACACAGTCACATTCCTGGTATTGGGGTTAGGAATTCAGCACGACTTTTGGAGGACGCGATTCATCCCATACACTCGCTATCACCACCGGCAGCACTTATCAGTCTAATTTCTGAATATTTTACTTACTCATCTCATTTATAGTCTTCTTCTCCTCCAATTCCCCAGTCAAATGTTGTGTTCCATAAAGGCAGAGTTTTTTTTTTTCCATTTTATTCACCACCGCATTCCCAATGGCTAGAATAATGCCTGACACATAGTAGGTGCTCATTAATTATTTATCGAAGTAATGAATAGGCATAGCTTCTACACTACCTGTAAACTTGGGGAAATCATTTCATTTCCTTGGGCCTCAGCTCCCTCTGTGAAATGAGGGAATTAGGCTAGGGAATATAGAACCAGAACTCTGTTCTATTTGAATCTAGGTGCTGACTTAGCCCAGATTCCCTAGAAAACAGTCTGAGGCAAAGTTTAAGTGCTAACCCTTCCTTGGGAATACAATCCCAGGGAAGCCAGAGGAA
This sequence comes from Pteropus vampyrus, assembly GCF_000151845.1. Lineage (NCBI taxonomy): Eukaryota > Metazoa > Chordata > Mammalia > Chiroptera > Pteropodidae > Pteropus > Pteropus vampyrus. The sequence goes on from NW_011889148.1 coordinate 903,817, forward strand.
GGGGACAGTAATGAGAAGTGGGCCAGGGTGGGAAGTAAATACATGGCACTGGGCTGCCACGTTGCCCCCCAGCTCATGAAGAGGCACAGCCAGATGCTCAGCCACACAGGACATCTCCAGACAGGCTGTGCAGAAACCAGGCCTGGGAACTCGCCACGGGAAGGAAGCACGCAAGGCTTCCTCCCGCCTTTTGCCTCCCGTTAGTCAAAGTTGATTCCTTGTTATGATCTCACATTTCAGAGAAGCCAGACCCCAGGTCTCAGGAGGAAGGTTTCATCCCAGTCAGGAAATGGGAGGAAGAACCTGAGGGGCTGGCCTCAGACTGCAGGGAACCAAGAAAGAAGGATGATTAAGACAGCGATCTCTGGTCCCCAGGGCTGAGCAAGTGGCTCAGAGCCTAGGAGACAGGTGAGACCCAGAAAATCTGACACGATCTAAGACGTGTCCGAGACAGGAGGGATGAGAGAAGGAAGAGGCGAAGCAGGAGACAGCTGGAGTGTCTGGGACAGAGGTCAGGACAGAGCTGGGGAAGCACTGCACGGCTCCAGCAGTTGAGGAAGGAGCTCGGAGGTGCTCGGCCCAGCAGGCAGGGCGCGTGGGTGGGCCCATCCTGCGGACCTGGATGGAAATGGGAATTTTTGAAGTCCTGCTGGGGATTCCATGGCCCTAACAGCCTGGCATCATGAAACTGTTCTGGTGAGGTCCTTGAAGAGGGCCCCTTGCCTCACACCTGCAGCGTCAGGCTCCAGGTGTCTATGGTGATGGAGGGGCCTCCGATTTCCTAAGCAGGGGGCCCTTGGGTGCGGCAGCCCTGGAGCTGCTTCATCCTCTCCTCAGTTCTCCTCCCTATTAGCCTCCTCAGCCCCTCTTCTGATGTCACTTTGCAAACTCTTCCTAAACTCCAGCCACCCCCTCAGCTGTCTCTGGAGGGAGAGAGGACGTTCACGGCTACAGCCCCCCTCCTCTGGGAGGGGGCGTTTTTTTCTCTTGTGTGGGCCGTGTGTGTTGGGTTGTGCCCCAACTCGAGGGCAGATTCCTCCCTCCAGAGGTGATGATACACGCCAAGAGCAGATTGCACATTTGTCTCCTGGGAGGCAGTGGGCGAGGGAAACAAACTCGGTGTGTGAGCGTGGGGCGGGGGTGTCTGCAGAACCGTGATGGGGTGATGGGCCGGGAGAGCAGGGAGCTGACTGTCTGACTGTCGCTGCTGCCTGTGTGCAGAAGCAGCGGGAGGCTGATTATAGGGCTGGGTCCCGAGGCCCAGGATGTGGGTGCAAGGATTCGGGGACGTGCGCACTTGACTGTCAAGGTGGGGGTGATGGTTACCCTGGTGACCGGGCTAGGAAGTGGGTTAGCCTTGCAGGCAAAAATGCTGGAAAGAAAATATAATAAGCACTGGTTAAAGCATCTCTCTCCCTCCTTTCTTTTTCTTGATTGGAGCACCGGTTAGATGGAGCCTTGTCATCAACTTTCAGGGATTGGGCCCATCATATCCTGTTCTGGTTCCCTGTGAACACCCCGCTCTACCCCTCCAAGCCCCTAAGCTGGTGTAGAAGACCTGGCTCCTAGTCCTAACGAGCCCTGAGACCTGGGGCAGGTCACTTCCCCTCTCCAGGCGTCACTCGGACCAGGCAACCTCCAAGACGCCTTCGTTTTCTGACTCCTGGGCCGCAGCCGCAGACATCCCGATTCAGCAGATCGGGAACTGCACCTGACAGTCTGCGTTTTGGTCATTCCGCTCTCCACACCTCCAGGTACACTGCCACAGGCATGGAGATCAGACAAGCCCAAATTCTCATCTCGGCTCTGCTACCTCTTTGGGCAGTTTATCTGTAGCTCATCTGAGCCTGTTTCCTCGCCTCTGTAGTGGGGGAGGAAGCCTGGCAGCCACATGGCATTATAGTGAGAATCAGCTGAGATGAGGCTGCAACACATAGCACCGAGCCTGGCATGTGATGAGGGTCAGCGTTTTAGCTTGTTTTTCCCTATGAATCTGTAGCGTCACTAGTCTCCCGCTTCCCAGCGGTTCCTTTTCTTCTGCTCCTTCTTCTCCAGCCAAATTCCACATCTAAGAAAATGGTCTTTGCAGTAAGCAAGGACTCGTCAAGCTAGAACTCAGGCGGAGGAGGTGGGGACAGTGTGCTCACCACTGGGGCCCTCATACCCAGTTCCAATTTTGTTTAATCTGTTGCCATGACGACTCAGAGCTTACCAACCTTCATGGGATAAAATGACTTTCTCTAGCATGGGGGCTCGAGAAGAGAATGGTCACTTTCCCAAGGCACCAAGAAATCGGGGAGCCCCATGCCCACCTCCATCCCAACCACCACGTTTTCATTTCGGGATAAACTGAGGCCTTCTCTAGCATGAGGACTTAGCTGAATTTTGCTTCAAAGCCCCCAGGACCTGACACGGTGCCTGGCATACAGTAGGAACTCAAGAAATGCTGGCGGAATGAACAAATAAATGTGGCGTGAATCTGATTTTCTGGAATCTCTTAATCAATAATGAGCTTCGTTAAAAAAATAAAAAAGGAAAAATGGAATTCGGACTCCAGATATCTGTCATTCGATTTCTCCCCCACTAGTCCCCTGCGGGAAAACTGCGTCCCAGTATCTTTCGATGGCTTCATTTAACGGCCCAGAGCGGACAGTCACAACTCGCCAGGCCCCAAAGTTCTGAAGTAGTGTCGCCTCAATAAATTTGCTCATCTAAGCTCTTCTGAACTAGAGTGGTTGTTAATATATCAAATTCTATATGCCACGAAAGTTCATCTTCCCTTTGCAGAGACTCGCTTCCCCCAACCATGAATTTTTCATGCCCCATCAACTGCCATCCGCCTCTCTCTAGCAAAAGACAGAGCTGATGAAACTCAACTCTGCTCAGTATCACAGCCGGTCAACAAATCTCATACAAGGAAAAGGCTAAAACTCTTGGCTCAGAAGCTTTTTTAAAAAATTATCTGAGAGATTAATATATCTATTCTGTCTGCCATTAATAATAGACAGTTGTGAGATAATAGAAAACATATATATATTGGTCTCTGCCCCTGATTCTTGGCTCAGGGATCCTAAAACCCTTGTAATTTCCTAAACGATAAAAGCTGCAGCTCTTGTTTTAATATTTGTCTTGGAAGACAAATATCATATGATTTAACTTATATACGGAATCTAAAAAACAAAACAAAACAAAGCTGAAACAAACTCATAGATACAGAGAACAAAACCCATGGTCACCAGATGGGAGGGCAGTGGCAGGTTGGGTGAAAAAGGTGACGGGATTAAGAAGCACAAGTTGGCAGTTAAAAAATAGTCATGGGGATGTAAAGCACAACATAGGGAATATAGTCAATGATAGTGTAATAACTCCGTATAGTGCCAGGTGGGTACTAGACTAATCGGGGAGATCACTTCCTAAGGTATATAAATGTCTAACTACTGTGTCGTACATCTGTACAACTGTAGTTGGAAAATAAAATTAATTTTTAAAAATTATAATATTATCCACATATATATATTCATCTTTGACCCCATCCCTGACACAAAGCTGCTAAAAGCCTTGGAAATTCCTAAGTGATAAGAGCACTAGGAGCACCTTTTTTTCTAATGAGGCATCGCCGGAGAGCTCCTGGGTGGGGGCAGGTCGCCAGGAAAACCAGCCATGATCAGAAGCTTAAAATTTTCAACCTCACCCCCATCCTCCAGCGAGGAGAGAGGGGCGGAAACGGAGTTAATGGTTGGTTATGCCTATGTGAGGAAGCCTCTATAAAATCCCAGTAAGAGAGGCTTCGGAGAGCTTCACCTGTTGGCAAAGGTGAAGGAGTTTTGTCCTTTTGGCATGGACCAAATGTCTCAGGGGACGGTGTGGACAGGACCAAATGTCTGCTAATTGAAACAAGATACACAAACTGTTAATAAGCGTGGCTTCATATAACGATGACATAAGCATTCTGTCTTGCTTTTAATTTTTTAAATTTATTTTTCAATTACAATATTATATTAGTTTTAGATGTACAGTATAGTGACTAGACATTTATATGCCTTACCAAGAGATCATCCAATAAGTCTAGTACCAACCCGACATCAGGCATAGTTATTACAATATTAGTGACTATATGCTTTATGCAGTATTTTACATCCCTGTGACTATTTTTATAACTGGCAATTTGTACTTCTTCATTTAGTTCACCTTTTGCAAGTGTTTTAAAACCAAAACTGATTGTAACGCAAAAGTTATTTCTAAGGCAAAGATGGGGGTTGGGGAACGGGGAGGAGAAAGTGTGCGATGTAACTTCTATCCATGAGTAAATTAAATCTTTATACTACTCACTCCTCCTTAAAAAAAGAAAGGTAGGAGAGGGACTAAGACCTAAGGCGGCTGCTTCCTGTTTGAAGAGATTGCATCAATAAATCTTTAGCCATCAGAGGTGTTCCCTGAGTCATCTGAGGGGCAGGAATAAAAGTCTCCTCCTCTGAGGAAAAGGAGAGAGAAGAAATGGCCAGCACACAAAGAGACAGAGCAGTGGAAAGATTTTTAAAGACAGTGATGTCCGATATTCAATATTAAGCTGTTGGCATTGCTGAGTTGTAAAGCCTCCTCCTTTGCCAGTAAATCTTCAATAAAATCTACCCTGCAAAGACACTGTGTCCCATGAGTGGAGCTTCTTCACTATGAAGAATGACATTCATTTTCACATCTCCAAGTTTGTCTGGCACTTGGCAAGAAATTGATGAGTATTTATTAGATGAGAGAAAAAAATAGAAGAAATGATTAATGAATAGACACAAACGAGAGCATAAATGATGGTTGGCTAGCACAAGGATTTCTCTAGCCCTCATATCCGGGTACAACTTGGAGATACAGAATGCACAGTGAGGTACCTCCAGAGGGTGTGGGCTGGACGGGGAGATGAAGCAGAGCTTTTGTTAGTTTATATTTGGAGACCCAGCTATAAATAGAGGCCATGGCCCGAAAGACTCAAAGCGCCTCAGAAGTAAGCCCATGTCAGAGTGGCTCTCATCCAGGATGAAACGGACTAAGCAGGTATAAACGCTTCTGCACAATTTCTCAGCAAGACAGTGCAAGGATCTTAACGCTGCGCTCTGTGATCGCATTTTTCTTGGCAAACACAGCCCCAGGCAGTCCGCTGCCACCTGTTTCGCCACAACGCCCGCTAATGCTCATCCCTGACTCATGCTGGCTCACTGTTTCATAAGAGGGGGCAGCTCCGTTTCTCTCCCTGTGTCAACACAACAATTATTGAGAACAATAATTTGGACAACGAGAACTTATAATTCTCTGGTAACCTGCAAAAGTACTGTCGTTTACAGCAAAACGATCTCCGGAGTGTTGGGTAATGGAAACCCTTATGATCTGCTTCAGTTTTCAGGGCAAGTGTAAACCCTGGCTGTGAATGGAATTAGAATCACTCATTCATTCATTCATTCATTCATTCATTCAGCACGTACTAATAGAATACCAGTGACGTAGCAGGAAGCATGTACCGTGGAGTCTCAAGTTCATCTTTATTCCCTCCCACGTCTTGATCCAGAGAAAGGGCCTACCAGAGAAACGATCATTTGGTGCCCAAGAATGCTCTGCTACCATCTTTAAAGAGACACTATAGGAGTTCAAGTCTCGAAGCAGAAACCTCCTCCCTATCCCACAGTAGGCCGACCTGGATCTGAATCCTGACCCTACCCCTGGCTAGCTAAGTGACATGGGCATGTTTCTTCTCTCTGCAGGAGGTAAAAATAGAAATAAGGTATTCTATTCTAAGATCAGTTGAGCACCAGAAAATAGGAGGGGTTGATTGATTTAGAAACTAAAGCAGAGCTTCAGAATGGATATTCTGTGCTACTCCAGACAAATTGTTATAACTCAGAGCACAGCACACATTACAAGGTAAGCAGAAGCAGATAAGATTAGCTTCTTTTACAATTAGCTCCAGACCCATGAAACAATTTCAAGAGTACTACAGCCTTTCAAACTCTTTGTTAGGTGACTACATTGCAATGGAGCCTAGGGAAGAAATCAATATGCATGCGCAAAATGTCCATCTACGTTCAACAGTGACCACAGCCCTTGATGCACACAAACCCAGATGCAAACAAGACCTACTTAACACAGTTTCCAGTTTGTTGCTAAGAAACCACAACTGCCTGGTATGAGCGTGTGACCATTCTGCGTCTTGCGTCAATTCATTATGCCAATGTAATTAGAGCGAACTTAACATTGGAGAATAGGATGTAGGGTTGCAGTTTTCATCACCTATATAGTTAGTCTACTTTGTCCAGAAGCCTAAAGGATATTTTCCAGAACCAGGCGAAAGAACGGAGAGGTCAAGGAAGAATTGAAATCATGTGGAGAGGGGAAGGAAATACGATTCTTCACTTGACAAACCACAAAAGCCTACCAACTACACACAGCTGTTTACCCGCTGTCCTTCTCCCCTTTTAAATACTATGCTGTCATACTGGTCAGGCATGAACACCTAGGGCTTGACACCACGATGTAAATAGAAGAGCGAGGGGCAATATTCCCACAGCTGATGGTCATCACCACCCTAAGCTGCTCCCCTCTCCCGGGTATATAGAACGAAGGCTGAATGTGGCTGCATTCTCCTCCCTGGGAGTGAGAGGGTCAAAAGTGATCGGAGGTTCCTCTTAGTCGTTCTGCTTCACCCTCTAGCCTGTCCCAGATGACTGGGCACCCATTACTGTCAGTGGCTGCAGGTTCTCAAAATCCCACGATCACTCTGGAGCCCAGAAAGGCGTGAGATGGTT
>NW_011889148.1:911706-932905 GCF_000151845.1 Pteropus vampyrus
CCCCTGGAGAGCGACAGAAAGGGGAGCACGAGAAAGGGGAGCAGGAGAAGTGCCCACAAGACTGCGCTCCCCGTGCGACAGCACTGCCCTTCCCGGCAGAAGCGCGCTCCGCGGTGAAGTGGGCGCCTGCCAGTTTCCTCCTGCCTTCCTCCAGCGGGGCCTCACACCATGGAACCTTCTGGGTCAGGTCAGCAACACCCCAGACCCTGACAGTTAAACTCATGAAGGCGGGAAAAGGAAAAAACACCAACTTTCTGTGTTAGCTACATTTTGAATGACGGCCCTTTTTAAAATATACCCAACAATAGAAAGAAGTGTTTTTAAAGGCCACCTGTTTTCAATATCTAATTTATAGAGCTGTATCACATGCATTCTTCCAAGTCCTGGCTGTGGATATAAACTGTGTACCTTGGATTTTAATCTTCCTTAATCTCCGCTTTCATCGTGTCACTTTTCTGTTCAAGAACTTGACCTGATGCCAAAGTCCCATTGCAGCCAGTCCAAAGTCTCAGCCCCTACATTTTTTACAGCAAAATCCCTCCCAGCTCAGCCTCCAGCTCTCACCAGGATGGCTGCCTCTGCTTGTGCGATGAACCATGCTCATTCCTGCCACTATACACTTGGTTATGTTGTCCCCATGATGAATGCTCTGTCCCTTTTCTCCACTAGCAGTAATTCGCCTCGCCCTCGAAGTTCAATTTCTGTTCGCCTTTCTCCCGGAACTATCTCCAGTAATCTTAACCCTCGTCTCCTCCTCAGTCCGATGCCCCCTCCGTTTAGGCATGTGGGCTTTTCAGTCTTCTCCACGCCCTGTGTTCTGTCTCTGCCGTAGACGTGGAAGGCGACATAGTCTAATGGGAAGCTCACAGGACTTGGACTCGAACCTCAGCTCTGTCACCTGTTTGCTTGAGTGAGTTACTCAACCTCTCCAGACCTCTGTTTGCTCATCCGTTAAAATAAATAAATAAAAAAGGACAGTAGTGTTCACTTTGCAAAACTGTGCTGATGATCAGAGGTGAGGGGCACAAAAGCATCTGGCAAACGGAGTTTGATAATAATGGTCACCGTCGGTGGTAGTGGGCTCCAAGGCCTCCTTCTTCCTTCTGACCTGGCCTTCTTAAAGGACGTGATTGAACAGAGTGGGCAGGAAGGCCTGACTGCTTCCTAATCCCGAACCTGTCTGAACTTGCAAACCCCTCCTACCTACCTCCGCCCTCCTGCCCGCCACACACAAAACGCCACTTGCCATTGTTAGCGCTGAGATAAATCGGCGTTTTGATCTATGAGTGTTGTAGTGTTGTTTGCTCCTCCTTTGTGCCTCGATCAGGGTGTTTCTAATAAATGTGTCCTCTTCAAGCCACTCTACCTCGTGAGGCCCAGCTCAAATCCGCCTCCTCCTTCATCCCTTGGAATGTCTCTGAATCCTCACTTAGCTTTCGACGTCCTTTGCTCTCGGTCCTGCAAGGATTAAATGAATTAACCTGTGAAAGGCTGCTAGAACAATTCCTGGCAGAGCCAAAGTGTTGGCTTTTATTATTAGCATCCTCGTTCTTCATCACCTACTGCGCTGTGTACCTCTTCAGACCCAGTCTGTCCACCTGAGTGCTTCGGGACAGCCGCCTGGCCTCGCCTGGCCTCTACTTCCTGCTGGGCGCAGCTGACGAGGAACCCTGAGGAGGGTCGGGAGGAGGGAGGAGAGTGTTGTCAAGGTACGTTTTCTCCCAGCTCTTCCCTGTGGGCTGCCGAGGGCTGAGGCCACAGAAACCCCTCTCTCACCAGCTCTGTCCCTGTGTACGTTCTGACAACAGCTTCCCCCGCCCCCACCCCCTCCGGCTCCCAAAGCCCCCGCCTGTTCTCTTTATTCAACTCTCCTGAAATTGCCCAAACTGGCTACGCCACCTGTTTCTTGCCAGGATTCCGATTGAGACGTCTACTTTCTAAACATCATACATAACATCGTTTGGTTTAGTCGAAGTCATAGGTCGTTCAGCTTCCCAGAGGCTCTTCTGAATTTTTTTTTAAAGACTATTATAAGTATATACATATTTTCAGGATCATTATTATTGTGAATTTAAGAATTCATACTAATTGTAAATGTTTAACCTCGAGGTTCCCTGAGACTGTCGGGGAGAAGGATTTGGAGGGTTTCGTGAGAAGGCCAAGCAGTGCCCTGAAGCAATGGCCCTAACTGAGGGTGGCTGAGAAGATGCTGAGGTCATTCTTTGAAGGCCATGGCCTTCACTGTGGGCACATGTGTCCCCACAGCAAAGCCCTTGGAAGCCTCCAGGACACTCAAAGAATGAAGGAGCCCCCCTCCCCACCGTCAGCTGCACTGGACAGAAGAAGGGGCAACACACACCGGGGGTCCCCCTCCCCACGCTGCTCTGGGCAGCCGAGCCTGGGATGTGCTGGAGGGAGCCCCAAGAACAATCGATAGTCAGCCTGTTCCAGACCTTGATAATGACAGTTTCAAGCCAGATTTGATTTATTTTTTAAAATAAAGAAACAAGGTATTTCTTGAGCCTCATCATTGTGGCAGAGACTGTCATTGTCACTCCTATTTTATAAGAGAGGCTCGAAACAATGGCCTTATTTCCCAGGACCCTTTGCGGTTAGAGGGAAGGGGCATGATGATGATTTTATTCTCACTCTGCTCTGCTCTGCTCTGCTCGGCCCCGGGGGCCCATGCTCCTTCTACCCCTCGGACATTGCGCTCATCTGCAGGGTCCCAGTGGGCTCCCCACGCTGTCTACGTTCCAGCGGTCACCGAGGTTTCAGGATGGGGGGTGGAGGTGCCTGCCATGGAGAGTAGGAGGGCATTCATTGGGGTGACACATCTGTTCTGTACCTGGATTATGTTGAGGGTTGCGCAAACCTATACAAGTGTTAACATTCATAGAACTGTACATCAAGAGGGGAAAAGAGTCCATTTTACTACATTATTTAAAGGATGAAATTAACACACACATACGTATATGTACATATGCATGCGCGTATGTACATACCCTACTTATATACATAGTGTTTAGCTGTGTGCCTGAGGAACACAAAGTGCTCTAGGACAGGGACTCCTAACCCCCAGGCTGTGGACCGGCACCAATCCGTGGCCTGTTAGGAACCGGGCTGCATAGCAGGAAGTGAGTGGCAGCGCGAGCGATGCTTCATCTGTACCTGCAGCCGCTCCCCGGCGCTAGCATCACCGCCTCAGCTCCGCCTCAGATCATCAGGCATTAGATTCTCATAGGAGCATCATCAGTCCCTGGGGCCGAAAAGGTTGGGGACCACTGCTTTAGGACTTTGCTACTCAGTGTGTGGTCCACAAACCATCAGCCACAATTACCATCAGGGTCCATGGTGATATAGGACCTCGTGCTAGAAGATCAAGCAATGACTTCGCTAACTTTTCTTTTTCATAGGAAGACTTTCTCAGTGAACTTGACCGTGTGTTGATTTACATTATGATGCAAGCTCCTTTTGTAGACGCAGATGGGCACTTTGAGCCGCACTGCCGTAGAAAGTGTGACGACGATAATATCTATATTATGTACATAAGAGCATCGTAACAAAGGTCACTGAAGGCAGAAGCAATGGCATTGATCTCTGGGTGGCCAGTGCCAGGCACAGGACCTGGCTGGCAGACAGGAGATATCAGGTCGGGTTTGTTAGAGAAGCAAATGAGGACCTGAAACATGACCTGACTTGTGCACACAGCTCATTCACTCATTCAGTTGACGAATGTTTACCGAGGAGCAGACAGATAAATAATGTACTTTAGTGAAGACATACTGAAATGCCAGCTGAATAGTGGTCCAAGAAAAGACTCCTGCCCACGGGCTAAAAAGGGTGACACCCTACTGGAATGTGCACCTTTCCCTGATGCCAGACACTTTGCTCAGAATGTGTCCTTCTCTCCAAGGCAAAAACAGTCTGCTGCCCTGCTGCCCGTTTTAATCCAAAGCCCTGTTTAAGAAAAGTCAAACGAGACCTGGACCATGGAAAGACAAAGAGGCGAAGCAGGCGGGAAAATTCGAGACAATTCAACAGCCAGTGCACTGGCCCCGGGGCCGCCTGCAGTAAGCTGGGTGGCCGCGGGCAGGCGTCCTTGTTTCTGGGCCCGTTTCCCCAGCTGCCCAGCAGACAGGCTGGGCTCTCGGGCTCCCTCACCTCCACCCCTCCTCCCCGACTTTCTCAGACTCCTTAGTGCTGAAATTATCACTCATCTATTGGACCCTTTTCATCCTTCTTTTCCTTCTCTAGATCAGCGACTCTGAGTATGTCGGTCCTTAGCCAAAGGCCAGCACGCTTTGACCGCAGAGAAAAACATGTGTCCAGGCCACTAGGAAATCCAGAACCTGGACACCTGGCCTCAACCTCCCCTCCCTTCTTGAGTTCAGCCCAAAGAAGTCCATCATCTCTACCATCGCAGATCCTTCTGGCAGATTGCAGCAGCCTCTATTATTTCAATGTATAATTTACATGGCCCGTTTCCACTGCCAAGGACAGCTCACAAAGCACACTTGATCCTGCACAGGGAAACTACAAGCTCTGCCCTCTGAGAGCTGTGTGCTCCCCACCTACGGCCACATACAACTTTCCTGAAGCCTTTCACTTGACTGGGGCACCTCACTAGGCCAGGAACAATGGGACCTCAGAATGACAGGACAGTCACCACAGTTTCAAGGCTGCTCTGGAGGCAGGGGCGTGGGTGAGGTGAAGCGCACTGGATGGTTTGCAGCCGCTGCAGAGCTGTACCTGGCAAGCTGGAGCCCGCAGCTTCCCCAGTTACATCTTAGGGTTGAGGAGCATGGCGAACCAGGCATCGGGTTCCCAACCGGGAACCAGGAACCTAGGCTCCGATTCCGTGATGCTGCCTGTTCCCCAGAAGGCTTCGGACACGTCATGCCAACTCTCTGGACTTCAGCCCCCTCACCTGTAAAATATCAGTGCACTAGCTCCTGCCTTGCTGGCCTCACAGGGTTGCGGCAAGGATCAAAAGGAGTAACACGCAGAGAAGTTCGTTTTAAGACGCTCTACTCTGGCTACTCAGAGTGCGGTCCGTGGACTAGCAGCACCAGCAGCACCTGGGAGCTCGTTAGAAATGCAGGATTCCGGGCCCCTCTCCAGACCTGCTGAATCAGAATCTGATTTTTACCAAGCTCCTCCCCACCCCCGGGCGATTTGTGCGGGAAGTTCTGTGATAGACCAACACAAGTATGCTGGGAAAGGGTGGCTGGGGCGGGGAGAAGCTGTGCGACTCTGAGCCTGGAGCTCTTAGTTCAAATTCCGCTCTGCCACGGACTCCCTGCGCGGCCTTGGGAAAGCTGCCGAACCTCGTTTCCTCAATGAGAAAAGAGGGCCATGCTGCTGTAGTATGAGAATGTGGGATAAAGAGGAGAGCGGGCAGAGGGCGGAGTGGCAGGGACACATTCCTGGTGGGAGAAAGGGAAGGAAAGAGGAAGGCGGGGGGGGGGGGGGTGGGGGGGTGGTTCTAGCCGGATGGGAAATGAAGATGATGGAGATGAGCAGGAAACAGACCAGCACTTCCTTCTTCCTGCCCTGTGTCATCTCCACCCCATCTCTTCCCCAGTCACCAAAGCCTCTTGACATGGACTGTCAAGTTAGCTACTGCCCAAAGGCAGCCGAAGCGTGGACAGCTCCCGCTTGCTGTCAAATAGCTAAAGGTGACAACCACTGCAGATGGGAAGAGATGGCCAGGGCCCGGGGCTACAAGAGCTCCTGGTTCCTCCAGGAGGCCTGGAGGTTTTTCAGCCTGCCCCCAGGCCTCAGAGCATCCCATGTGTGGTACCTGGAGACCCAGGACTAAGGTCAGCAAGTGAATGTGGGAAGCAACCCTCCAGGTTGCAAAGCGGGCAGCTGAGGGGGTCTTGCAGGCTGTCTCGGAGGCATCGCCTACACGTTTAATAAGTAACATCTTATTACACTGGATTTTCTATTAAGCAAGCTTCTTGATACAACCTGAAGGTGAGGATATTTGACCTGTGTTTCAAAATCTTCCAGCAATGCTGGGAAATGGACTGCGTCACACTCAACAAAATTCGATTCAAGTAATTACCCAGGGAGAGGTATTATAATTGCACAGATGTAAGTGCTCCATTTCGTGGGGTTAAAAATACCGACTTCCAGAGCTGTGATGAGCGTTAAATGAGATAACGTGTGGACTGCTCTTGGCACACGCACCTTTAGTCTCTTCCCTGAAGTCTTGCAGCTGAATTGAAAGCATCGCTCTGGCCCAGAAGCCTCTGCCTTGGCCTTGGCCCTGGCAGTTGCATTCTAATGGCTCTGCTAATCGATGTTCCAAGTACAGTGATGGAGCCCCAGGCCCCGATCCTAAAAGTCCCAACTCACAGCCAGTGGAGTTTTTTTCCGAGAAATCTCTTCTGATTTTTTCAAGCACCGCAAGCGTGCTTGTGGCCCTCTTGATTTCTGCAGCCCAAAACAGATCCTTTGAGGAAATCGAGTTAAAGAAATCCTCACAGGCAGGAGTTTTAAAGGCCCCTAGAAAATGTACAGGTCAGCCTGTGGGATAAACTGGACAAGAAATACTGTGCACTGACCAGGTGTGGGACACTGAATTCCTAGCCCTAGTTCCTCGCCCCTCTGTCTCCACACCCTTACCACAACCTCGTTTGAGGCAGGGTAATTCCATTGTCTTAGGTTTGAGGCTTGACCATGTGGCTTGCTTGGGCCAAGAGAATGGAATAGAAGTGACAGCATGCCAGTTTCAAGCTGAGGCCTTATTAAGTCTCCTATGTTTCTGCCATCGCCATAAAAGAACTTCCCCCTGGGTAGCTGCAGCCCCATTGCTCTGCCGGACTCCAGGATGAACACACATGGAGCGGAGCCACCCCACACAGACCACCCAGTCAAGCCCAGCCGAGATGACCAGAACTGCCCCCCCCTGCCTACGGAGACACAATGACAACAAATGACTGTTGTTTTAAGCCACTGCATTTGGGTCAGTTTATTAGGCGGTGTTGTAGGAAACCAATACACCGTGCAAGAGAATTTAAAAAAATCAGATGTGAAGAAAAGAAATGGGGAGTGAGAACAGAGGGAGAAGGTGAGAGGTGTTTATCCTACGTTAGCTCATTCAGGATAAACACCGCCGTGTGTCTCGACTACAGGTACACGTAGTGATAATGCACCTTGGCATCGCCCAGCCTGGTCGTACCAGCTGCACGTAATCCTGGAAACCGAGGTAAGACCAAGACCAGAAGGAGCAAAGGTCACAGGGATGCAGGAAAGCAACTCGATATGGGCTCCACTGACTCCTCTTTGGGGACAAAGTGTTTGACATGTAGAAAATGTAAATCAATATTTGCTGAAAGAATAAATGAACTCTACTTTGATACAGGCTCTTGGGACCATGAGAGGTCATCTCACAGACTAGTAGGTGCTCCGATTCTCCAGAATGACAAGGAACAACCCAAGGGAACCTTAAAATAAGCTAGTCCTCTCCCATGCAAAGGAGATGAGGGTGGGTCATTTCAGGGGGACACAAGCCCGGCCCCGGTGGGCATAAAGGGAAAGACCAATGCTGGGGGGATGAAAGCCTTTCTCCCCGAGGCCAGGAGCCAAGGGCTTGTGGCCTGCGGGCTGGATCGGCCCAAGGCCAGGCTGACCATGGTGTGGCGGTTGTCATGGATACTGGTGATGTCTTAATGTAAGACTGTCCAGAGACCCAGCTTGTCTGCAAAATTCAGAAGATCTGGCCCTAACAAGCCCCACGGGAGAGCATCTCCCATCTGTCTCCTCCTGTACAGGATGGAAGCCTCCGGATGGCCTCAGGCCTCCCCAGCCTCTGCCATCATTTATCATGGACTTTGCATCTCAGTTTCTCTTATACTGAAACACTATTTCTCAGTACACATGTCTGTATCCACAGTGGGACGATGACAGATGCACCTGTCCATGGAACAGGAGAGAGGATGAACATTGTGAAGACAAGGCGAGTTCCCCACTGTTTAATATGCGAAGCCCTGGGCAGTCCCTGAGCTGCCTGGATGCCAGCCCTGCAGCGAAGGCCACCGCAGACCTCCCCTCCCCCACGGCCCCACTGTTCCCACTTGGCTACTGAGGGAGGTCTGGCAGGGGAGGGGTCTCTCCTCCCAAGCAAGAGAAGACCAGACCGGCCCATCTTTCAGCTCTCAGTCTCATGGGAAAGGAAAGACCGAAACTCCTAAAAGAGAACAAAGCACATGGGCAAAAACCTGGAGATATCCAGCGGCCAGTACTCAAGCCCAGCCTGTTTTGAGATGAAGCCCTAGTCTTCCTACAAACACATCCCAATTATAGCTATGGACCCCTGACCTGCACCCTCCAGAGGGTGTTATCCGCCAGCCCTGTCGATGCTTTCAGTTTCAGTCTCGAATGAATCCCTCCAGGCTCCCAAATGAATGCCAGTGTCTATTACATTTAAAACATGTAGTAGGATCATAATGCGCACTTAAACTGTTCCTTTCGATTTTTCATCTAACTCAGAACAAAAGCCAAAGTCCTTTCACATGTCCGCAAGATCCTGTGCCACCATCCCCACCAGCGCACACGGAGCCAGCCTACCCTGAGCTCATCTTCAGCCCTCACTCACGCCTCTAGTCACACTCGCTTTCCTGGTGTTCGTCAAATACCTCCTGCCTCAGGACATTTGCACTTACCATTCTGTCTACCAGTGCTCTTCCCCGATTGCTGCATAACTCTTTATGCTTCTTCCATTCCTTTAGGTCGTTGCTCCAGTACCACGTTGGTGGATTATTCTTTCTGGACCACACTATCTACAGTAGCAGCTCCCACTCCAACATGCACTGTCATCTTCTTGAACTTGTTTAAAATAGCTTTAACATCCTCTGACATGTTAGGTACTGATGTGTTTGTTCGTTTAATGTTCACCTCCCCTACATGAGAGCAAAATTTTCTTTCTGTTCACTGCTCTTTTTCCAGGTTCTATAGCTGTATTTGGCATGTAGTAATGGTCGAGAATTATTTGCTGAATGAATAAATGAATGAGAGGCACTAGAAGCAGACACCAAGGCAGGTCGTGGTAGGACTTTAGGTAGATGAAGACATAAGGAAGTATGAGTAATAAGGTCTTTAAGAAGCATCTCACAACCCAAAAGCTGGATGTGGCCAGAGCTTGGAGGCCTCCAGAAATGAGCACACAGGTAGGACTTTCTCTCTCACACACTCTGGCTTCTCTCTGCACATTCGCTGCATTTCTTCTTATCAGCAGACCAGCTTTCTCTCTTACTCAGACCACACGACGATACTACAGAACTAAATAAATGCCCTCCCCCTGCCCCCTCCCTCCAAAAAACCTCCCATGCTTTATTATAGACCCGGCTATCCGGTTAACGTCTCTGTATCACTCTTTCCAAATTTCTAGGAAAAGAATCCCAGTTAGTCCAGATTTACCAACTGCCATCTATGATTCTATCAGTGTGGTCCAGGAAGTGAGGTCAAGTTCACAAGCTTAGATTCCAGAAGCCCATCCTGTGAATGGGCCAGAAAGAGCACTTAATGGCATGGGTGAGAACTGGGGAGACATCCTAAAAAGAAATTACTGGAAAACTTCTTTCAATGTGGGATTTCTGCTTGCTCAGTACAAAAGTTTGTTTCAAGAAAGGGAGCTACCCTGGCAGGCTTTTCCATTTAATTCAAGACAAGTGTGTTCCAGCCCTCAAAACAAACCTCAGTCCCTACCAAGCTGAGAGCTGTATGTGCGTTATCCAGCTCGCCTGCAATTGTGCCTCCGTTTGAGATGCTGCCACAAGGGGGCGCTCACAACCAGGACTCGAATTTCCCGCAAATTCTCTCCTCAAAACTCTGACTGCAGAAGGCTCGACCAGGTTGGATGTAGGTTGTCTGGGAGTCTGACAAAACTATGAGAGGGTAGGACTCTGGATCTCAGCATTCTTGGCCTGCTGCCCAGCGCTCAATTATATTTATTTAATATTTAAATTGAACTTATCTTTAGGTTTTCTATTTCTTCTTGGGTCAGTCTGCTAATTTCTAAAGGAATATCCATTTTATTAACATTGTTGAATTCACTTAAAGTTGTTTACAACATTTCTTTATTATTCTTTTAATGTTGTGATAACTACTATTTTATTCTTGATGATGGTGATTTTTGTTTTCTCTCGTTTTTTTCCTTTAGCAAGGAAAACTCTAGCTGGAATTTTTAAAGAGTTATTAAAATAAAAAGGGATTGTTCATTTTTTCTATTGTTTGTTTATTTCAGTGATTTCTGCTCTTGTCTTTATTTCTTTTCTTCTACTTACTTTGAATTTAATTTACTCTTCTTAATTTGTAAACAGGTAATTTATTTTAAATCTTTCTTCGCTTCTAATATAAACATTTAAAGCTGCACAAAAAAAATATTTCTAGGTACTGATTTAATCACATCCCACACATCTGGGTGTTTCATCTTCATTTAATTCAAACTATTTTCTAATTTCACTTGTGATTTTTTAGTTCGTCCCATTGATTATTGAGAAGCCTGTTACTCAATTCCCATATATTTAAAGAATTTCTAAATATCTTATTGTTATTGATTACTAATTTAATAGCCCTATGGCCAGTTAATGTACTCTGTATGTTTTCAATCATTTGACATTTATGAGATTTGTTTTATGGCCCAGTCTAATGGTATATCTTGGTAATTGGTCCATATGCTTTTTCATACAGTCTGACAATCTCTGCTTTTCACATAAAGTATTCAGTTCATTGATGTTTGAATAACCATCAATATGGTTGGGTTTGAGACTACCATCCTGCTATATTAGTATGCCATTTAGTTATTCAATTAACTTTTTAGCAAAGCCTCCTCGTGTTGTTTCTAGCACTTTTTCCAGAAACTGAAACCTGAATCTTTATCACATTCTATTTTTAGCTAATAGTCTACGTTACAAACAGTATCAGAAACTTACAATATTAAATTCCAATTATCTCTCCCCTGCCCTTTGCGTGCTTGTCATATATTTCACTTCTATCTATGTTTATAACCCCATAATACATTGTCATTATTTTCAATAATTATTTTTAAGATTATATTCATATTGTATGTAAAGACAATTTGAAAGGTCTTTTATATTAACCCACGTAGTCACCTCTTCTTATGCTCTTGGCTCCTTTCTGCACGTGCAGGTCCCAGTCTCGTTTCAGTTCCCTTCAGCCTGAATAAATTTCTTTCAAATTTCTTAAAGCATGCATCTGCTAAGAAAAAAAATTTATGTGCTTTGGTTCATCTTAAAATGTATTTATTTCTTTCATTTTTGCAAGGTATTTTCACTAGATATAGAATTCTAGATTGATAAAGTTTTTTCTTTCAATTCTTTTTAAAGTCATCATTCTGCTGTCTCCTGGTCACCATTATTTTTTATTTTAAAAGATTGCTATTAATTTTGTTTCTATATAAATGTTCCTTTTTTCCTCTGGCTGATTATAATTTTTAAATTTCAATTTGTGGTTGTCAGAAGTTTGACTATAATGTCCCTTGGTGATTTATCCTCTTTGGGGTTTACTGAGCTTTCTGGATCGATGAGCTACTGTTTTTATCTTTATTAAATTTATAAAATTTTTAACCAATATTCTTTCAAATATCATTTTTAATCTACCATTTCTCTTGTCACTCGATACTATTTCACAAGTTTTTGAAGTTCTGTTTATTTTTCCATTTTTTTCCCTTTCTATGCTTCAGTTGGATCATCTTTATTTACTTTTCTTCAACTTTAGTTCTCTTGTTGTGTCTGGTATGCTATTAATCCCACTCTGAATTTATAATTTCATATATTGTATTTTTTAGGTCCATGATTTCCATTTAGTTCTCTTTTAGAGCATCCGACTTTCTCTTGAAATTTCCAATCATTCAATCATTATATTTATGCTTTCTTCTAGATTCTTTCATATATTTATCAAAATTATTTTAAAGTATATTTCTGATAATTCCAACATATGGGTCATCTGTGGGACTGTGTCTATTAACTGATTTTCCTTCTTGATTACAGGTTACCCTCTCCTGCTCCTTTGTATATCTTATATATATATATGTATTTTTTTGATCCTGGACACTGTATCTAGGAAAGACTTATTTCTATGGAGTTAGTTATTTTATATTTCTGTGTCAACAGCTCTTTAATGACTTTAAAGCAGGGGTTGGCCAACTATAGCTCACAGGCCAAATCCAGCTCACAATCTGTTTTTGTACAGATCGTGAAATAAAAATGGCTTTTACATTTTTAAAGAATAAAGAAGGAGGAGAAGAATATGCTATAGAGACTATAAGTGACCTAATGTTTGTTCTCTGTCCCATAACAGAATAGTTGTCATCACCAGCTTCAAAGAAAAAAAAAATATATATATTGTTTATTCATTGATTTCTTGTTTTTCACATTCCTCTACATCTTAGCCAGAGGCAGAACTTCTCATATTGTGGTTTTAATTTCTATTTCCTGATTCTCAGTGAGATTGTGTGTCTTTTCATATATGTACTGGTTATTTGAATAGCCTCATTTTGTGGTTTCTTAAATCCCTTGCATATTTTTCTACTGGTTTGCCTTTTTATTGATTTGTAGGAGTAATATATGTATTCCAGATATCAGTCTTTTGTTGGTTATGTTTGTGACAAATGTTTTTTCCCACTGTGTGGTTTAAATTTTCATTCTCATGGTGTCTTTGTTGAATAGCGCTTCTTAATTTTAATGTATTAAAATTAATAACCTTTTCCCTTATGCTTAAGTGCTTTTTTGTGTTTGGTTTACGCTTACGGTTTTTATTTGCAGCTTCCAGAAAATCAGAAATGATACAGTTGGCAATACTCAGGAGAGACTAATAACATGGCCGGTTTATATTTGAATTTTAGGTTATCTTTGAAAACAGCTTTTATAAACAGTAAAGTCTATTCATGGTTTGGGTTTTTTAATTAACATTAAGGATGTGATTCCATAGTGTAGCAGTTAGCACGTCTGCTTTACGCGCAGGAGGTCCTGGGTTTGTGCCCCAGTGGATCCACAGTCTATGGTCTATGGCCTTGCCACCCTGAACAAGCCCGATGTCTGATCTCTGAAGCTAAGCAGGGCCAGGCTTGGTTAGTACTTGGATGGGAGACCACCTAGGAAGACCAGGTGCTGTAGGCATAAATAATAATAATAATAATTTTTAAAAAATTAACATTGAAATTTTCCAAATAAAAATTAAATGCTAATATCCTTAACTTTTTAGGTTTAATTAAAACTTCAATATCCTATGTATAAACCTAAGAGGATATTTACAACCCAGTTAATCAAATCCTGTAAATATTTTAGGTTGTATATATAGTCACATAACCAGTTTTTTTTTAGGTTTATATATATAATCAATTTTATTTTTAAACACTGCATTTGTTTCTAACAAGCAAACCCTTCCCATGAACACTGGCAAATCTTATAAATCTAATGAATAAATATACAATTTTTAATTTTTTAACATTATCTACAAAATTGGTTTAAAAATCTAATGTTTCATCTTTATAATCACAAGATTAAATCTCTTACTAAAGTACACCATTAAAATTAGAATCATAATTCTAATCTGTCACATATACCAAATTATTATGCACAAGTAAAATATTCAATACTCAAAAATTATTCTTGAAACAAATGTCAAAATATGAATATCATTGGTTTTATATTTTATTTTCTCTTTTAAATAATTATAAACATTCCTAGGTTTTTAAAGTTATCTTCTAAGATGGTTGTTTTTAACAGAGGCGGTACTGCCCCCTAGGGGACATTTTCAAAATTCGATGACATGTTTTTTGTAGTCAAAGTGATGGAGGGATGCTCTAGAATTTAGTACTAGGACCCAGGGATGCCTGACATCCTGAAATATGCAGAACAGTCCCATACGACTAAAAGTTACCCTGTACAAATTTCAAAGGTCCCTTCACGTAAGCAAAAGAATTCATAATTACCTGAACCTAGAACTTCACCACGTTTTCCATGGGTTTTTTGCATAGTTTCGATATAGATTAGATTTTCCAGGCATTGCAATTATCTTGAAAATCAGAGAGAAATTGTACTTTGATATGTTCTGACATTTACCAAGAGTTATTGATCATTTCAGAAAATCGTGTTGCCAGTAGCAATGTCATTCTTGGGTACTTGAATCAGCTGCCACATTCATGGTGATTAGATATAAATATATGGATAGGGAAATATAGATACATTTCTTAAGCCCTTGTTTCAAATAATAAAATACAACAAAACAATTACTAATTTTCAGTTGAATATTATTTTATCTTAAATCTAAACTTAAATGAATACAAGCAACTGATTCATTATATCTTCTGGTATAATAGTGCTTGAGCATATACATATTGAAATACACACTTTTTATTGTAAATAACCTTTTATTGCTCTTGTATACTATAATTTCGGTGGTATATTGTGCATAACTAGATATTATTATGTGTGAATCCTATTTCAAGATAGTAGAGACTATTTCAAAGTATTTTTAAGCTTCACAAAAAATATGTAGCCTTGTATTAGTAGTTCTGATACTGCCATGCTGTATACTGAAATTGAACAATTAAGAAATGGCTGACAGGTGAAGGGGCCCATGTTTTTCTCTATTGGAGTAGGAATTAACAGATAAGAGAGGGAGGAGGCTAGAATGGCCCATGTGATGATGGATTAGAGTTGGAGACATCAATGTGAACTCATGTTTGGCTCAACATCCATACAGGTACTTACAAATAAAAATTTTTATAGGTATGTGTATATACATGGGTTACACAAATATCTATTTCCTTGCTCAGTAGCTGAGAGGGCCTAGAAGCAATAACGCCCCAATAGCAATGAGCACACCTAGCATGCAGGTGTTGAAGTCAATACCATGTTCTAATAAAAGAAATCAGGATTCCAATTCTAGGACTGGGACGAGAAATAGACTAAATGAGCCAAGAGCATCCTTAAAAAATAAAGTTTATTTAAAAATATGTACTCGTTACATGAAGACAACTACAACATTTTACCAAGGACTATAAAAACATTTTTGAATAAAAAGAAAAACTTATCATGTTCATGGATGTAAGGAATAGCTTTCGTAAAGATGTCGCTCCTTAAATATTTATTCAAAAATTTAGCTCTATTTCAATCAAAATAGCAAAGAATTTTTTACTTTGGGAATTGAAAAAATATTTTAAAAGTTCATCTTAAGAATTAATAGGTAGGAAAAGCTAGAAGAGTTTTAAAACCTAAAACGAAATAGGACAGTCAGATATTAAATATTAGATTTATAAACATTATAACAGTGTAATATTGTTGCCTGAAGAGATAGCTTCAAACTAAGTGTAGATACTAGGATATAAATTTTGAACATAAAGATGGAATTTCAAAGCAAAGAAAAATTGAAAAATAATAAATGGTGTTGTTGGAACAATTGCCTAAGACATATACAGACATGTAAAGCACCCTATATGTACCAAACTAAACTCTCAGTTGATTAAAAAGTTAATTTTAAAAACTGAAATCTCAGAAGAACCTAAAGAAAATACAGGTGATGACGTATCTAATAACTAGTAGAAGGGACCTTTTTAGGCACATGAAGACAAAAACAATAAACTAAAACACTGGCAAATTTCCATAAGTGTTAAAACCTTTCTGTGTTTAAAAAAAAAAAAAAAAAAAAAAAAAAAAAAAAAAAGACCGTGATGAGCTGGAAACAAAATTTGGCAACATCTGTGAAAATGGATTAAGATAGTTAATATATGACAAATTCCAATACATTTGTAAGGGAAAACAAATACTTCAGTGGAAAAAAAGGTCAATGAGTACAATAAGACAATTCACAAAATAAGGACTGAATAAGCATAATAAACTTAAAAATTGTTTAACCTCATTAGAAGTAAAAAAAAAAAAATTAAAATAAGTCACCATTTTCACCCTTCGTCAGCAAAGTTTTTTTTTTGTTTTTTGTTTTTTAATGACAAAGCTAATTTCTAGTAGAGCAAAGTAGATCCTCCCACATACTTTTGGGGGGAGTGTAAAACAATACGATATTTTTGGAGAGCAACCTAACAGTCATATCAAGCGCCATGACAAATGCATAGTTCTTGACGCAGCAATTCTACCTACAGGAAAATATTATCAGAAAACCCTTGTGCACCGTGACGTAAACACCTCCTGCCCTGATAACTTACAAGAGCAAAACTGACAGAGAATTCCAACTCTTAAAAAGGGGAGCCGATACACTGAACTATATGGCACATGCGCAGGGCGATCTAAGCGAGCTGGCGGGTGCAAGGCGCGTCCTGCCTGTTGCAGGACCCAGGAGCCGCTGCGAGGGGCGGGCCGTGTCCCCATTGGTTCGCTGGGGGAAGAAACACCCCACGGAGCGCAGTCATTTCTTGAGCTGAGCTGGGACCAGGAGGGCCTCACCATGATGAGTGAGTCGCGCTGTCCCACCGGGATGGCAGCCTGGGCCGGGGGCGAGCCTCCCCGACCCCAACCCCGACCCACGAAGGGCCAGAGGAGTCGCTTCTCTCCCTCAGTCCCTCAACCAACTAACTGTCCCCCACCCCCCTCTCTGTCTCCCTAGAGCGGGCGGCTGCTGCTGTAATCGGAGGAGGTGAGTTACCTGGATCCCCTCCACCGCCAGGCCTTCGCGGGGCCCCTCACCCCGAGATGGCGGGAGACCTTAGAGACGCGGCACTGCGCGGGGGGAGAGGGTTACGAGGGCTGGCTCAGCCCCACCCTCCCCTCCCGGAGCCCTCTGGAGACTGAGGGGCAGATGCTCACGATGCCCTGGCGGAAGAGGCCACCTGGACCCCCACCCAGCGGCTCCTGTAGTCCTGATAGATGATGAGCGTGCAGAGAGGAGTGCACTTGAAAGGGGGGTGCTGCTAAAAACTGCAATGGTTTGTCTCGCCCCCCACATTTACACAACACACACACACGCCCCTGGGGCTCAGTGAGGGGTAGTGAACTCCCCAGCGTCACCCAGCAAGTTAGAGAGCTGACTATGCCTGGACCTCCCATGACGTCTCTGCCCCAAGCTGGCTCCGCGCTGCGCACCCTTTTCTGTATCTCGGCACCCTTCTCCAAGCTCGGAGCAGACTCCCCAGAAACTGTCACGGAATTCCTAAGGGGGTCCGCTTCTGGAGCCCACCCTCCGACCTAGTGCCTCTTCCCCGCAGTCGTGGCCGTGGGGGCTGTGCCCGCGGTGCTGAGCATGGCCGGCTTCACCGGGGCAGGGATTGCGGCCTCTTCCTTAGCGGCCAAGATGATGTCAGCTGCTGCCATCGCCAACGGGGGCGGAGTTCCGGCTGGCAGCCTGGTGGCCACTCTACAGTCTGTGGGTAAGCGTCCTGGCCAGGAGGGTTGCGGGAGGTGGACCAGAGCCAGAAGAAAATTCAGCCCAGAGGCTCAGCCCGAGGGAGGGCCTGTGCTCTCCCTCCAGTTCCGTGGTCCTCAGTGTCCCTAGTCCTTTGTCTCTCCCTCACTGTCCTCTTGCTGCCCGCTTCTGGGTGAGGTTTGGGGTAGAAGTGGAGGGTTGAGGGGGTTCTGGGAAGGAGAGGAAGGGAAGGAGCCCGGGGTGAGTGATGTTTGAGCTCTGGGTTCAGTTCTACCCAAATCTGACAACTGGGTGGTCGGTCTAGGCAGGTCCCCTCACCTCTCTGGGCCTCAGTGACCTCCTGTGTAAAGTAGGGAGACCCACAGCTCTCAAGAGTTTGTGGCCGACTCTCCTCTGTCTCCCACTTCCCATGAATTCACCCTGTCTCTTTTCTCTCCCGCCCCCCTTCCTCGCTCTCTCTCTCTGCTGCCTCCAGCATTCTCTACCCAGAGCAGAGCCTTTGTGGTTTCAGGACCTGGAGGAGGGATCCAGGTGGGATCTCTGGGCCCTGGGAACTGGCCACTGCACGGTCCCCACGCTCACCCTCTGTCTCTTCCCTAGGGGCAGCCGGACTCTCTACGTCATCCAACATCCTCCTGGCCTCCACTGGGTCAGTTTTTGGGGCCTTGCTCGGAAATTTAAAAAAGGTACCACCTTCCTCTCCCTCAGCTGGACCCAGGGCTAAAGGGGACCAGGAGAAATCTCAAGTTCAACCTGCAAAACTCCCACTCGGGTCAGAGAAGCGTGTGAAATAAAGCTCCTGTGCAGATGTGCCTCTTCTTCTTCGCCCCTTGCACCCCGGGCTGGGGAGTCGTGAATCGGCGGTTCTTCCCACCTGCCTGGTCATGGAGGGTCAGAGAGGGGTGGTGGGCTGATCGAGCACAGAATCGGTCGTCAGAGGCTTTGGTTGGTCCTAGTCTTACAAGGGGTGGGCTATATAACCCCGGGGCCATTCATGGGCCTTCTGTGGGCCTCAGTGTACCCCTCATTCAGTGATGGGGTTGACAGAGGTTCCTGTCGGGAGGCCAAGGTGAGAGGTAGCCAGAATACCTATTGAGCCACTGATGCCAGGGCCCTTCGCCCTTCCTCCTGAATGGGCACTAGACATCCAGAGATGAGAAGACACCAGCCTTCCCTGCCTAACCGCAATATTTTTGTGGGGAGGCTGGCAAGTGAACCACCAGGACGGTACCCTATGCCAAACGTTACAGTGGGGTCTGGCACTTCAGGGGGTGGAGACTGAATCAGGAATGTCACTATGCTATGTCTGGAAATCGAAAGGGAACTGACATTCACCAGCTCCTACCCTGATGGCAAGCACTCTTGTGTGTCTCTGAGTCTCCGTGCACCTGCAGGATGCGGTCTCGTTTCTGCCAAAGAGGTATCATTCTCTGGAGTTTTTTGTTTGTTTGTGTTTGTGTGTGTGTGTGTGTGTGTGTGTGTTTCGTTTTGTTTTGTTTTTAGGATGAGCTGTAAAATAAATAGAAATAGAAGTGCTAAAACTTCTGCTTACACCCCAGCCGGCCATCTTAAGGAGACCTCCAGGATGCACACGCTGCATTCAGTAGACAAGTCAGCGGTCAGGAAGTGCTGCTTAGGATGTAAAAAGCTGGAGAGAGCATCACTCCCACCCCACAACAAGAAAAAGCCAGACAGCCTACAAAAGCATAACTTTTCTTAAACCCCTAAGAGAGCTGAAGTAGCAGGGCTACCAGATGGCCGGAACTCTCAGGAAATTCAGTGCCCCCCAGGAGAGCTCTGAGCCACCTGGGGCAGAGCGTGGGAGGGAGGTGGGGCTGCAGTGCCTGCAGGTGAGAATTCAGCTAAAAGTCTTGACTGCTCAAGGCCAAGCAGGGGCTGCTGTGAGCATGTGGAACCCTGGAGAGCTATAGAGACAAAAGTGGTCTATAGTTTTCGAAGGACCTACTGGGTGCTCCGAAGAAAGATGAGGGGCAGAAAGAAACCCAGAGAAAACTCCCCTCACTGAAGCAAGACAGGGAGCGGAGCCTCGGCTCCCACCTTCCTTCTCCCCCAGGAAACAAGAGCCTTTTGCTGCTGGGGGAAGGACAGGGAAGCCTGTAACCACTCCCCGCCCCTTCCGGAGCACAGATGGGTAAGAAAAAAAACGAGAACCCCTAAGACAGGTGCAAAAACTTTCTGGGCCTGTATTCAGAACCCACCCACCACCGGGAGAGGGGCAGGGCTATTGAGAAAACCCCACTGCCAGGCCCAGGCCCAGTGGCCTCCCCAGACTGGCTGGACAGGACCACGGAGAATGCCAGCGCCACCGCAGGAGTAGAGAGAGACCCTCTCCAAGACACACACACAGAATGGAACCCTGACGTCGGGGTGGAGCAGATACCGAGAAAAATCGGGCTCTACGGTGAAGCCGGTGGTGCGCTGACGCAACCACAGCAACAGCAAAATCCAAACTCAGCTCAACCCCTGATAAGATTGGCCTGACCTGCCGCCCCGCCCCCCGCCCCCTGGACAGGCCCAGCAGAAGGGGCGTACCCACTTCCTGGCATAAACGCTGTTCACCTCTGTGTCTACTGAGCTGTGCTGCGGACGCTGTTGGAGACTTCCCTGTACTCCCCGACACTCTTCCAGTACCTGCCAGCACCTTCACCTCCCTCCGAGGACCCCCTACCTTCTGAGGCCTACAAGGAAGTATCAGGTGTTGGTCCCTCAGAATAGCCCTCAGCCAGTGATGGATTTTAGTTAGGGGATGTACGACCCTCAGGTGGGACAGCAAGGCCCGCTCCACACGGTCTCGCAGAGGTCAGTAGGATTGGGCCTCCGTTGCCCACAGTACAAACCCACTCATTATTGGGCCCTTCCTTGACTGCCTGTCCTGACCTGTCACATCTCCTATTCCCTCCATACACACCTGGGTGCCCCCTGGTGTCACCACCCACATAAACCACTTGCACTCAGATCTTTGTCTTGGGTCTCAGCCTGAGGCAGCTTCCGGCCCCCGCCTCAGGCCTCATGCAGGAGCCCACGGGGCTGAGCCTGGGGCAGCCACGGCACTCCCAATAGGAACCTTCGCTGACCCCCTCATTGATTGAGGGTTCAGGCCCAATCCATCTCCTCTCAGGATGAGGCTCAGACAGGGGGCTCCACAGTCTCTCAGAGCAACCCGCCTGGTCAGGACCCCAGACAGGCCCAGGTCTGTCGGAATCCCAGCAGAGAGCACAGCTCGGGTTTGGGGCTGGCCCCTAAGCCAGACTACCCTGGACAACACCGCATGCCAAGGGCCATGGGGTAAGTCACTCGAAACCAGTGGATGGTCCCTAATTTGTCAGGGAAAATGTGGCCCAATCTCAGTTTGAAAAAGTGCTCCTCTCTAAAAAGTCCTTGTTACCAATGACACTCGAGGGTCCAGCTGGGGCTGGCCTCAAGGTGGCTGGCACCGGTGACCTGGTGACCTATCCCACCCCGCCTTGTTGCATCACTTTGAAATTGTTTGATTCATTACGAAAACAGTTTTATTTCCCTGAACATATGCCGCAGCTGAGAGGCAGCTGGCGGGCAAGGAGCCAGTTTAAGCCTCCAAATCTGGAAATAACCCACAGAGTTGACCGTTCTTGGCCTACAGCAAGACGCCCATCTTCGGCAGCGGCGGGAGTTAGGCACTTGGGGCCATTTCTTACAGCTTCTTTTGACAACGACCTAGGGGTCGGCATCACCTTTCTTGGAACGGTGAGCCGATTTTATGTGATGAGTCATGGGCAGTGTCTTGACCGCAGTAAATCTATTTTTAATGTTATTCGTTTTGATCCTCTCATTTCAGCACTTTTAGAGTTGCTCT